>NC_053027.1:235111114-235130105 GCF_003073215.2 Triticum urartu | reverse complement strand
GGCACCCTGCCCCGTGCTGACGCCGCGGGCGCGGGCGGCTCAGCCCGCCGCGCGGACCGGCGCGCTCAGGTGAAGCTGCTCGCCGGGTTACCCCGGCGCCCGCCTTTCGTCTACCCACCGTGTCGTCGGGTGATCTCTGTGTGCGCCGTTTATGCAGGGCCAGCAGGGGATGCGCCACTCTGCCGCTGGTCCCGCCGTGCCGGAGCCGGTGGAGCGCCGTCGTGTGCAACGCGTCGGTGTACATCATCCCGCTCATGAAGCAGTGTGTCTCCGTCGCGGCCGCGGCGTGAGTGCCTCCCCCATCTCATCGTCGATACCCAAAGGTACCTTTTCCGATGTGATTTGCTCATGATACAGAAACGCATAATCCTTTCGGGCTCCGAATATGTTCGTGCTTTTGCCTGCGAGGGCTGTCAATTGCGCAACTGCTGGTGTCAAATTGTAAGATGCACGATCCTGTCATACATTCTGTAACCTGTCGATGGTTACTCAGAGGGCATCATGCAACAACTGTTAGATGGAGTTGGTTTCTTGATCAGTAACCACGAGCTGATATTTTCACAGCAAGTAAAAGAATTAACGCATCATGTTCATATCTTTAGGAGGTAGGAGCAACATTAACACACTTCACAAGAACTAGATAGACAGTGTACTTGTAGTACCATATGCTGCGATAACGAATACTGCCAGATATTCAGTCTGTTTACACATTAACATGACACCTTGTGTTCAGTGGCGTCACTCTTTATCACAGGAAACTGCAATGCATGGTTTTTGTATTAAAAATTTGAATGTCGTATAATTCGAATGCAGAAATTTACTCAAGGTATAAATTCAAGTCATGTTAACATCATCAGTCTGTTAAACATAACTTACAGAATGGTACTCTTTTCGTATCATGATGCTCAGGTTCCGTCCACTTGGTGACTTGCTTAGCTTGCCGCGGAACCGTAGTGTATCTACTTTATGCTTCTGATCCATCATAAGTTATTAGCGCATTCATGTTACGACACTAACTTGTCAACACCAAGGTGTTAATCTTGCTTCAGATCTTGGATGAGTTACTGGGGCTGTTCAGGCCATGACTCCAAATTGCAATTGCTATCTTGAGGACGGGCAATCTTGTGTAACTGAAAGTGATAATTCTTCAAAAACTCGGCTCTTGCTATTCTCCATGTAGTTTATTTCATTCTGCGACATACTCCCTCCGTTCCTAAATATAAGTCTTTTGAGAGATTTCAAATGGACTACAACATACGGATGTATATAGACATATTTTAGAGTGTAGATTTACTCATTTTGTTCCATATGTAGTCACTTATTGGAATCTCTTAAATGACTTATATTTAGGAACGGCGGGGGTATTTGGTTTTGTCATCAAATGATTGGACTATTTTTTGAGCATTTATTTATTACTCTTTTCCCTCCTGCAGAGTGCTCTTGCTTGCTAAAGGCACAGGCATACACAAATCTTTCATCGTGCCATTGTTTGTTCTGCAAGCACCTAGCACTGTAATCTCATGGATCAAGTAAGGTTCTGCCATTTGGCCCAAAAGAATCATTACCTTTTCCTCTTTTCTTGCTATAGCTACTGGATGTTTATTCTTTTTGAGACAAGAACACTTACTTTTGGCGTACTTATCCTATGGTGTCTATTCCTAATTTTAGGAGTGAATATGGGATGTGGACTGCTTTTCTTGCGCTTGCAGTGCGTTTGTTCTTACCCTTTCCAGGTAGAGTGACAACGAAGATCCATACGTCCTGCTTAAAATTAAGTACAATATTTGATAATACCTGAAACAGATATATGTTACTTATGCACATGTGTCTTGTCTGTTTAAGGTGACCTAGAGCTTCCGCAGTCAACAATGCTGGCGGTCAGCGTTGCTCCTTACCAGGTGATGAATGTGAGGTATGTAACATGCTCGCCATTCCGGAAGACATTAGCTATACTGCTGCATATGTCTTTGATAATTCATCCGCTTGGTCAATTGTCCACTAAATGTGAAGTGGCTAAAAAGAAAGGAAATTAACATGTAGAAGAAGTTGAAGAACTGTTAAGCAGAGAATTCATCGCCTAGCTTAACCAGTGCAACGTGAATAAGGATTAAGAGGATCTAGCTTAATCCATGTGTATGGTAGCAGATCATATACTTTGCTTTTTTCAATTTTCTAAATTACAGTTTCACCCCTAGCCTCATTTGCGGGTAAAATGTTATAGTTTGCGCAAGCAGCAGATCTAGATAATCTTTTGTAGGGCGTGAGTTACTGGATAGACATCTAATAAAAAGAGGCATCTTCTTTCGGCTCGATACAGAATATATCAGTGCTATTGGGTGCTCTTTGGTACTACAATTGCCTCACCCACTCTACAAAAACTGAGTGTATATGGTCTTTTGTTCTTCACTATTACTTTATTAAGGCTGCAAATTTGTGATATGTACAGATGAAAACACATACTGCGACATAATTGATTCATCTGACGATTCAGTGTTCCCTGTTCTTTTTGTGTGAACTCCAGCCAGAAATATTTAGCCGGGGTATTTTTTGCCACTTATTGTCTGTTACGGAGAGTTGGTGTTTCTAGACACAAAATATTTTGTTTACTGGTTTATACCATGGGTCAGTTCAATCTCAGGTTAAATTAGTCAGTGTTGATCAATAATGAAATGTAGCCATTGGTTGATTGATCATTGATGGTACAGATGTGCAAAGCAACAATTATATACCCCACTGTGTTGGACCCAAATACCTTCCGGAAAGAAGTTCTGAAGGGTGGGATACTAGACAACCATGTAATTTCAGCTATATCTTTCTGTGTCAAACACAAAGGTTGAATGTATGGCTTAGCACTAACTTCATGTGGGTTTTTCTGCTCAAGTTATTTCAGTTATATTCCTCAGTTAATACTTCGCAGGATCTTGAGGAGTTCTTTTGTGTTGTATTGCTTTGAAGGTGAATCTCATTCCTCGGATTTTGCTCTGTTGTCGTAGCACTTTCAGATTTGAAGTTATGTTTCTCAAGTAAGAAGTAGTATCTTTGTGCTTTTAGCAATGAGAATATTTGAGGAACTACCTATTACAACATCATTTTCTAGGAAAATTAGATCATAACAAGAGACGATGAATCATTTATTTTCTTTGTTGTGGGTAGGGTCAAATTTTGAATTACCAAGCTTTTGTATGATTTTGATTGACCAGGCTTGCTTGCTGCTTGCTTGTCAATCAAGCTATGTTGGTCGATTTTAGAGACAAACTTGTCTTCGAATAAGACTATCTAGAAGCAGCAAGGCAAAGACATCCATTGCATTACTAACTGGGATAATTTTGACTTGTTAGCTACACCCTTTGGATGGTCCTAATTGTAGAAAATTATTATAGACAATCAACCCTTCAAATTTCACCATCATGAAAGAATCTAAATATAGTATGTTTTCTTCTCTTACTTTTTTATTATACTCTTCTACTCTTATAATTCATCAAATGCTAACTATTACCGTCACTTTAATGCTCGGAACCCCTGGTTGATAATTTATAGTGGGTCAGTTCTGTGTTGATTTCTCTCATGATGATTGATGCTTTGTTACATAGATAGAAAAAAAATGAGAAATCAGATGGAGAAGGAATGGCACAACCGTGAAAAATAAGTCAGATGCTTGTTGAAAGATATATACTGTGAGTTTCATATATTTTGGTTCTATAAGGATTCAATTTTTTAAGGAGGCCGGAGTGGAGAAGTAGATGTGACATAGAGAAACATGGCTATGCAGGGGAAACGGGAAATCACACTTTGACAAATGTTTCTATAGTCATGTGTTATTCTGTAGCCACTGAGCAAATGCATCGACATACATGTGTCAGAGACGCTGTATGCTCTTTGATTGTTGATAATTTTTTGTTTCTCGTGGACCTTGTTTGACTTTTGGATGTGGTGTGAATTCTATGGGCTAATATGTCAAGCTTTCGATGGTTCACTATGTACGCTTGTTTGGTGATTCAATATTTGTCAGTGTGGTAATAAGCCACATACGACACAAATTCTTCTATTTTGCCGAACACATCCTCTTGAAGTACAAGATATTTTTATAACCATGTCTACAACTCATGATCTCTATGCCTAAATTTATTGTTTGGTGCCATTGTGACCAATATCGCTTAAGCTATACGAGGTTTGATTGAGAACATGGAGATACATTTTGTCTTACTCGTGATGATAAGTATGTATGTCAACTATTTTATGGCCGAGTGCTTTTAGCAGAGGGCTTGTTAGGGCAATGAGAGGACGGTTCTGGACCTTCTCCTCAACCAACGTTGACGGAGAGCAATGAGTTGACTGTGTTTGCTGATGACGGCGATAAAACTGGCAAGGTGGGAGCACCAACAATAATGATGAATGACATGAAAATTTATTGTTCCGTGGCAACGCACGGGCATTAAACTAGTGTACATAACGGTGTGATACGACACCTATAGAAATTGCCACTGATACTTGGAAGGTCATAATCCACTAATATGAAGATGCGGCTTTATCATTTTGAACCATGTATCATGTTAGCGTACCGGAGTATCATGGGAGTCCATTCTTCTTTGCGTAAACTTCAGAGATATCTGTATTATAGTAAAAGAATCAGTGAACTGTTCACTTGAAACTCTTTAAAACTTTGAGAGCAGTGTTTATTTACCTTACTTAGCAATTGTAAGGGTATCCTGTTAAACTACTTGCTGAAATTCTGTATTCTATTACTGTTAAAGGTCATCTGCCGGCAGATCATTCCAGTACCACTCTACCGGTGTTTGGCCTGAATCTGAATAATTAAATCTCACAACACAGTTACACAACATAAGTTGGAAGTAATGTGAGCCTTGCTTGTTTGGTTCTGCTTGATATATGTTGCCAAGATTTGTCTTTGTCTCCTCTGTGCACCCATCGTCTTCTAACCTCCTCTCATCATCAGGTATAAGGCGAGTTGTGTCCCTGGTAGAGGTGCAGATCAAGGAGGTCGACAAATGGGATGATGTTGGGTGACGTTCACTAAGGAGGAAAAAGGTGCAGGTCGTTGTTTTTTTTGGCGATGGCAGCAACATACTTCCTTGAGTGAAGAAAGGAATCCCCAGCCTGAAGCTTCGCACAGGTATGTCTGAGCGTCTTATTTGTTAGTGTTGCCAGCTCTGGGAAATGCATGCCGAGTAGTTGTTGGCTTGTTGCATGTATGTTGTTGCTACATTATTAATTCTTTTTTTTGCTGAGAATACAAACTATGAAGCCACTATTTTCATACTGTAGTTGTAGATGTAAATCCTTTATTCTCGCAACAGTTAATTCTAAGTCCATTCATATCATTGCAGATTTTTCCTATTCTCTGAGATGGATGATGATGAGCGGTGCAACCGAAAATTCAGAGCTGGGCTTTACACACTTCAGTGGGTAAGTGAGGTTCAAGTTTTTCTTCTTTCCCCTATTAGTGCTCGGTTGTACAGAGAGCAGTGGGTTTATATTAGCTAAATGTTAGATTGGAATGCAGGAGTGGCATGACAGCACCAAGGTAGAGACCTGAAGAGAAGCAAAGGGACGGAGCAAGGAAACTAGAACCACGTTGTCGTGATGTGGGTCGTGTCGTCTTCGTCCATCTCCATGGAGGTATACACACACACACACACACACACACACATACATATAGGTTAGGTATAGGAAATGAGACCATCTCCATGGAACTCTGACTGATGTGTAATGTCCTCATAGGACCTGACCGGCCAAACTAAACATTCACTCATAGTTTTCGTTTTCTCACTTATCATCAATAAGAAATTTTTTGTTTAAAACTTAAAAGTCAAACCTGGATTTACCGCTTGTGTCTACTCCAGTGTGTTATATTCTTCAGAATGTCTTTATGAGCAAGAACAAATCAATCATAAATTTTCAGAACGTCTCTATTGAGTTTTTTCCTTCTATATCCTATCTTCTCAGCACTTCTAGAAAGAGGTCAGACCTCACTGATTTTTCCTTCCTGTCCTTATAATTTATCTGTTTTCGTAATAACTTTTAGCATGTCATAACATTCTAATTATGCGCTCTTATATTATTATATTCTTACAATCTTGTGTTTTGAATAATTCTTGTGGCTTGAAGTCAGAACAATTTTATGTTTTAAATATATCCAAAGGATGATAATCATCCGTGTCAAGATGAGTGCACGAGAAAGATATAGAAAAAATAAAGGTGAAAAGGGCCTGAGTACTGTTTCCTCACTTTTCATGATGTGAATGTCCTTTAATTCTCGTTATTTCTATTAAAGAAAGTAAAAAAATACTCATGTATATTAAGTACTTTAATGCATATTTTGAAAATTTGTGTTCTACAGTTCAATCAATGAGACCAATAGTTTGTGTAGAAACATATTAAACAATTATAGATGTTGCCTGCACATGAGCGCGCCCATGGAGAAGCCAAATTGTATTAGAGAAAGTGAAAAATAATAATTCACATGTCTGAGGTTCAGTTTCATACTGGTTGCAATTTCTTACAGATAGGTTATTTTGTTGTAGGATAAATGGAGGTAATAAGATCATATAATACTAATGGGCTTGCTCTAATCCCAAAGCTCATTGGTGTTGGGACCATCTTGAAAATTATGCTTCCACCTATTGATTTGTGTTGCCTTAGTTTGTTTATAATGTAACCAGTTCAAGGACTGACGAGTCTTCGAGCCCTATGACCTTTTTTTAAGATTGAGCCCTATACCCTACGAGAAATCAGTGGCATGAATGTGCTTACTTCTACAGAATTTGTGGCATATGCAAAAATACGTACACATGTCTTGCCTCACAATGCCCTCTGGATGAAACCACCACTATGATTTATCATTTAAAGTTTGCCCTTCCATTGTAGCAGACCAACATGTCCTTGTTTCTTTAATTGACTTCTCATTTCATGTTTGCGCTTCTACTACAACAGAACAACATGTCATAAACATGGAGCTGAGCATTGTTTCTCCAGATCCCTTCAAGACAGAGATGTAGAGAGTGGCTCCATCACTGAAGAGAGGACAAACATTGTGCAAGGCATTTTTGTGCAGCTCCTTTCACAAATGAAGGAATTACAATGCATCTGACCTGTAAAGGATTGTGACGGACAAAGTGCAATGAATCCACAGGAGTGGGAGGGGAGAGTTTACGAAGAATGTTTCAAGGACAAAGTGTGACCTGGATTCCTAAGTTATACCCAACGTAGCAAAATTGTATAGAGAGAATGCCCGCATTTTGAAAACTCCATTACATAATTTGAGGCTATGTTCCTTTCAATTTTCAGCATTATTAAAAAGATCCTTATTATAGCTAAATTTCCATGCATTTATTTTCAAACAACTCTTGGTTAAAAATGAGTCTTATTGTAGATGGCAAGCCTCTATTCTTTTTTATTATTATAGGGGGGTGTTAGATTTGTTACTATATATGCTTGTCCACAACTAAACCAAAAAATCATGGATTTTCTTTTCAATTTGCACATGGATTTAGCTGGTCTATGCACTATTTGACAGACCGATGGGTTTGACATGGTCTTTGTGCTTGCTTAAGCATAAAGTTATTGAAAAAATGCAAATATTTTCAACGCGACCATGGTATCAAATCGGACTCTACGCCATTTGGCTAAGGTAAATTAAAAAGTGTGTGTACATCTCATTGTAGACAACAATCTCTATTTTTTTTATTAAAAAAGGGTAAATTTTGTTATCATATGTCCTTGCCCACATATAAACCAGCTAAAACATGGTATTTTTTTAGTACATGGATTAAGTGGGTCTTTGCGCCATGTCCTTCCAAAATGAAACTATTTTCATCGACAACATGGCTTTAGCGGGTCTCTGCGCCATTTGGCGCAACGGGTCAACTAGTTCTTATATATAGATAAATAGAACAGAGATCTGTATTTTATTAAAAAAAATACATCGGGCTGCCGATCTTTAAGAAAAAGTAAAACCTACACTGGGAGGCCCATAGGCCGGTACGTACATGATGGACCTCAAAAAATAGTTGAAACCACTGTCTCGGTATGTCGTGGGCTGCACATGTTAAAAAACAAAACCTAAGCCTAGCTGATAGTTGTTTGCCCTCTAGAAAAAAATGATACCGGCTAGATCCCCGATACCCTTTCCCGCAAAAACGAAAAAAAGATCCTCGATACCCCTTAAAAAAGCTCCCTGATGACAGTCATTGTTGGAAATTTATTTCGTTTATTGACTAGGTTGACAAACCCATGGGCGCCAACTTCAGTATACAATTAGGAGGAAGCTTTTTTTTTTCAATGAGGCACTTGCTTGCGTACGGCTTGGATCTGGTGGGTCCTCACTATCAATCTCTCGGTGTACATGTAACACCCTCGATGCGACTATAGCTCCCATGTGTCGAGGCACGACTTAGAGACATAATCGCATTGAAGGCATATGTCGCAAGTTAGGCAATCTTCACAACATCCCATGTAATATAAATAATAAAGGGGAGATAACATAGTTGGCTTACACTCGCCACGTCAATCAAGGTACATAAATAACATTACATCATCCAAACACTCATGGCCCGACTACGGCGCCAAAATAAAAGATAACCCAACATGCGACACGGTCCCGATCACCCCCAACAGGGCACCACTACTGATCATCAGGAAAGAAAATATATACGTTGAGAGTCCTCGTCGAACTCCCACTTGAGCTCAAGCGCGTCACCTGGAGCGGAATCATCAGGCCCTGCATCTGGTGTAATAGTAATCTGTGAGCCACAGGGACTCAGCAATCTCGCACCCTCACGATCAAGACTATTTAAGCTTATAGGTAAGGCAAGGTAAAAATATATGATGAGCTGCAGCAAGCGACTAGCATATATGGTGGCTATCCTGTTTCGCAAAAGAGAGCTGAGAAGGAAGGCAAAGCGCGAGCGAGAAACTAGAGGACAACCCTGCGCAAGCATTACTCCAACACCGTGTCCACTTCCCGGACTCCGCCGAGAAGAGGCCATCACGGTAACACACTCAGTTGATTCATTTTAATTAAGTTAAGGTTCAAGTTATCTACAACCGGACATTAACAAATTCCCATCTGCCCATAACCGCGGGCACGGCTTTCGAAAGTTCAAATCCCTGCAGGGGAGTCCCAACTTAGCCATGACAAGCTCTCATGGTCAACGAAGGAATAGACCTCCTCCCAAGACGTTCCGATCAGACTCGGTATCTCGGTTCTTCAAGACACTTCGACAGGTTAAAACAAGACCAGCAACACACGCCCGAATGTGCCGACAAATCCCGATAGGAGCTGCACATATCTCGTTCTCAGGGCACACTCAGATAGGTCAAGCTACGAGTAAAACCAACCCTCGAGTTTCCCCGAGGTGGCCCCGCAGGCTGCCTGGTTCGGACCAACACTCAGAGGAGCACTGGCCCGGGGGGGGGGTTTAAAATAAGATGACCCTCGGGCTCCGGAAACCCAAGGGAAAAGAGGCTAGGTGGCAAATGGTAAAACCAAGGTTGGGCATTGCTGGAAAAGCTTTAATCAAGGCAAACTATCAAGGGGTTCCCATTATAACCCAACCGCGTAAGGAACGCAAAATCCGGGAACATAACACCGATATGACGGAAACTAGGGCGGCAAGAGTGGAACAAAACACTAGGCGAGAGGCCGAGCCTTCCACCCTTTACCAAGTATATAGATGCATTAAGATAACATGGCAATATAATGATATCCCAACAAGTAAATAATGTTCCAACAAGGAACGGTCTCCAATCTTCACCTGCAACTAGCAACGCTATAAGAGGGGCTGAGCAAAGCGGTAACATAGCCAATCAACGGTTTGCTAGGACATGGTGGGTTAGAGGTTTGACATGGCAATTTGGGAGGCTTGAAAGCAAGTGGTAGGCATCGTAGCATTGGCATAGCAAAAGAGCGAGCATCTAGCAAAGCAAAGATAGTAGTGATTTCGAGGGTATGATCATCTTGCCTGCAAAGTTGTCAGAGTTGACTGGATCCTCGAAAGCAAACTCAACGGGCTCCTCGTTAGCGAACTCGTCTCCCGGCTCTACCCAAACAAGACAAACAAGCAACAAAGGACACAATCAACCACGTGCAAGGATCAAACAATATGATGCAAGGATGGTATGCTATGCGGGATGCGATGCGGGATGCATATGCAAGATTTGGACAAGGGATGCATGAACCTGGCCTCAACTTGGGAATCCAAGTGTGCCACTGGAAAGATGAGATGAAATCGCTTGAAAACGATATAAAGAATGCCGGAATCGGAGTTACGGTTTGGAAATGGCAAGCGATTCAAATATGACCACGTTCTACGATTTACAGCAAGTAGCCATCTAAATGCAAGAGATGAACATGCTACATCACTCAACATGGCATAAAAATACATGGCAGGGATGCATTCAAGATGCTTAACAAAAGTCTAGCACTGAGCTACGGCCAATTCATCCATTAACAGGTTCAAACAAGCATGGCAAAAATGCATATGGTAAACAGATTTCAGACTTAGTGAAATTAACACTTGTCTGGAATTTCAGATCAGGTAGCACTCTTTGGAGCAACAAAACTACATGCTACAAGATCCTGAACATGGCAAAGTAAAACATGGCATGGAGCTACTCAAAAAGCTTAACAAAAGTCCCTTAGTGACCTTGAGCCAAAAGGGATCAGAAAACACATTTGCAAGCATGTGAACATAAAAAAGCATAATCAGTTTTCAGACTTAGTGAAAACTGGCACATGCTGAAAACAGATATCAAGTAGGCATGTTTACGAGCTCGATGCACTCACTACGGAGCAAGTCATGAAAATCTAAGCATACATCCATCAAGAATACAAAATGCAAGCTAGACATGGCAAGAACAATAGCATAGCATGCACGGATCAACTACAACATCATCGGCAAAATTGCTAACAAGTAGACAATCTGCCCAGATTCACGAAGTAGCAAAAGTAGAGCTCGATTGACTCAAGCTAGGGTGCTCCATAATTGCAAACAAAGACATGGATGGATAGATCACTACAAGATTAATAAAACATCCTTACTGATCATCCTCAAAAGAGGCACGGATCACTAGGAAACAACATGAACATATGGCATATGAGATAAACAGCTCAAGGACTTAGTGGAATTGCTAAGTCCCTGAAATCAGCATTAACAAGTGCCTCACTTTGCAAGCTTGTGCTAGTCACCACACACATCACAAAAATACATGGGTTGCACCTCTGGAAAGATGGCAAAACCCTTAACAAAACATATGTAGAACGCTATGGGCATATCATGCACACATTAATCATGGCAAAAATGACAAATATCTAAATGGAGTAGCAGATCTGACAATTATCTCAAGTAGCACTCTTCTAACAGCATTTCGGGCATCAAGATGAACTCAAATGAAAATGATGCAATGGAATGAAATGATGTACTCTCTGAGGACGAACATTTTGATATGCTATATGCCCAAAACGGAGCTACGGATGCAAAGTTACGACATGATGAACATGGGCATATGGATTAGGGTTTCGGGAGAAAAAGTCAACCGAGGAGGGGATCTAGATCTGGATCGGATCCGGCTGGCACGGAAAACGAGGTTCTCCGGACTCGGAGCTGGAGCTCGCCGGAGTCGTCGGGGCGGTGTCGGACTTGCCGCGGAGGACGAGGGGGCCGGTCGGAGTCGCGGACGGGCGCCGGAGCGAGGCGGCGGTGTCGGCCGGCGGGAGCAGCGCGGCGGGGCGGCGCCGGAGCGAGGCGGCGGCGGCGGGCGTCGATGGCGGCGCGAAGACCCGCGAGGCGCGCGGCGGCGCCGGCGAGCCGGAGTGGAGGAGGGCGAAGGCGGGCGGCGGCGGATCCGGATGGGCCTCGGGGGCCTGATGCGGGCTCCCCGGGCCGGCGGCAGGACGAGCGGCTCCGCGCCACGTGGCGGAGCGTGGTTGGCGGCGGCGGGACGTCCGGTCAGGGCGGACGTGTCCGGCCGGCACAGAGACGATTTTTTAGGGTTTCGGACGAGGGAGATCCGGATTTCGGAGGGGGTCTATTTATAGAGGTAGAGGGAGCTAGGAGAGTCCAAATGAGGTGCGGTTTTCGAACGCTCTAGATGATGGAGAAGGTTTTGGTGGGTTTTGGGCCAAATTGGAGAGGTGTTGGGCTGCAACACACATGAGGCCTTTTCGGTCCCTCGGTTAACCGTTGGAGCATCAGACGAAGTCCAAATGGTACGAAACTTGACAGGCAGTCTACCGGTAGTAAACCAAGGCCGCTTGGCAAGTCTCGGTCCAATCCGGAATTGTTTAATCCCCACACACGAAAGAAAGGTAGAAATGACCACCGGAGGAGAACGAAGCGCCGGAATGCAAAACGGACAACGGGGAAAATGCTCGAATGCATGAGACAAACACGTATGCAAATGCAATGCACAAGATGGCATGATATGAGATGCATGACAATGGCAACAACACACGGAGACAAAAACCCTAACCCAAGAAAATAAAATAACTTAACGCCGGAAACGGAAAGAGTTGGATTACAAATTGGGAAAGTCATATCCGGGGTGTTACAACACTCCACCACTACGAAAGAATCTCGTCCCGAGATCTAGGACTGAAAGAACGCCGGGTATTCAGAACGGAGGTGATCCTCGCGTTCCCAGAACGGAGGTGATCCTCGCGTTCCCAGGTAGCTTCACGGTCGGAATGGTGTGACCACTTGAGTTTGAGGAATTTGATTGACTTGTTGCGAGTCTTGCGTTCAGTCTCTTCAAGAATAGCAACTGGGTGCTCACAATAAGAGAGATCTTCTTGGAGCTCAATGTCCTCGAAGTTGACGATGCGGTCAGGAGTCTTGAAGCACTTTCGGAGCTGAGAGACATGGAACACATCATGAACATTTGCAAAGTTTGAAGGAAGCTCGAGTTGATAGGCGAGATCGCCTCTCTTGCTGACGATCTTGAAAGGTCCCACGTATCTAGGGGCAAGCTTCCCTTTGATACCGAAGCGACGAGTACCTTTCATAGGAGAGACCCGGAGGTAAACATGATCTCCGATCTCGAAAGCCAAATCACGGTGCTTACTGTCATAGTAGCTCTTCTGGGGGGATTGGGCTGCTTTGAGGTTATCTCGAATTACTTTGCACATTTCCTCTGCCTCTGTGATTAAGTCATTACCCAGCAGCTGACGTTCACCGGTTTCGGACCAGTTGAGAGGGGTACGACACTTCCTGCCATACAGGATTTCAAATGGGGCCTTGCCCGAACTTGCTTGAAAACTGTTGTTGTAGGAGAATTCAGCATATGGAAGACAATCCTGCCGCTTCATGCCGAAGGAGATCACACAAGCCCTGAGCATATCTTCAAGAATCTGGTTGACATGCTCGACTTGACCGCTAGTTTGAGGATGGAAAGCTGTGCTGAAGCGGATGTTGGTGCCCATGGCCTTCTGAAAGGAATCCCAAAACTTGGAGGTAAAGATGCTGCCACTGTCTGAAGAGATCACTTGTGGAATACCGTGCAGAGAGACAATTCGAGAGGTATAGAGTTCCGCCAATTGAGCTGAAGTGATTGACTCTTTGATAGGCAGAAAGTGAGCCACTTTGGTGAGTTTGTCGATGACAATGAATATAGCATCATTGCCACGCTTGGACTTTGGAAACCCAGTCACGAAGTCCATCTCAATGTGGTCAAACTTCCATTCTGGAATGGCAAGAGGTTGGAGGAGACCAGCTGGCCTTTGGTGTTCTGCCTTCACTCTTCTGCAGACATCACATTCATTCACGAATTGAGCAATCTCGCGCTTCATTCGAGTCCACCAATAAGCCTGCTTGAGGTCCTGATACATCTTCGTGCTCCCAGGGTGGATGGAGAGGAGAGAATTATGAGCCTCGTTCATGATCACTTTACAGAGGTCACCTTTGGGCACAACAATACGATCCTCGAAGAAGAGAGTATCCTTGTCATCAAGTCGGTAGCACTTGTACTTGGGTTGACTCTTGACAATCCCAATCTTCACCTTTTTCACCATAGCATCAAGAAGCTGAGCTTGGCGAATCTGGTCTTCCAAGGTAGGGGAGACTTGAAGGTTGGCGAGGAAACCTTGAGGAACAACTTGCAAATTAGAGTTTGCGGAAAGCTTCACAAAGCTCTGGTTGGTAGGGCTTGATAATCATACTGTTGCACTAAGCCTTCCTGCTCAATGCATTAGCAATTACATTGGCCTTGCCTGGAGTGTATTCAATACTCGGATTATACTCTTGAATCATTTCGACCAAACGAGTTTGCCTGAGGTTGAGGTTGGGCTGAGTGAAGATGTACTTGAGGCTCTTATGATCAGTGAAGATGTCCACTTTTCTTCCCAACAAGAGATGTCTCCATGTTAAAAGAGCATGGACAACTGCCGCCAACTCGAGGTCATGAGTGGGGTAGTTCTTTTCATTGGGCTTCAACTGGCGAGAGGTATAGGCCACAACTTTCTTCTCTTGCATCAAAACTGCACCGAGACCTTGAAGGGAAGCATCACAGAAGTCCTCGAACGGTTTGGATTCATTAGGAGGAGTCAGAACTGGAGCAGTAACTAACTTCTCTTTGAGGGTGTTGAAAGCGATGTCACATTCAGGTGACAAGACATACTTCACATGCTTCTAGAGAAGGTTGGAAAGAGGCTTCGCGATCTTAGAGAAGTTCTGAACGAACCTTCGACAATAGCTTGCGAGCCCAAGGAAGCTGCGGAGTTGCTTCACATTCTGAGGCGGTTCCCAATTCACAATTGCAGACACCTTCTCAGGATTCACAGCTACGCCCTTGGCGGAGATGATATTCCCAAGGTAGAGAACCTCATTGAGCCAAAACTCGCACTTTGAAAACTTCGCATAGAACTAATGTTCTCTGAGTTTATCCAGCACCAATCTCAAGTGCTTGGCATGATCCTCCTTGTTCTAGGAAAAGACCAAAATTTCATCGAGGTAGACCAAGATGAAGTCATTTGTGTAAGGGTTGAAGATGAAGTTCATCATGCGAGAGAATGTTGGCGGAGTATTGACAAGGCCGAAAGACATGACAATGTATTCATATGAACCATAGCTTGTTCTGAATGCTGTCTTGGGGTTATCTTCTTCACGAATGCGAATCTAATGGTAGCCCATATGGAGGTCAAGCTTGGAGAATACTTGAGCACCTTTTAGTTGTTCGAAAAGCTCATTGATGTTGGGAAGTGGGTACTTGTTCTTTATTGTCTTCTTGTTGAATGGATGGTAGTCGACACAAAGTCGGTCCGTTCCATCCTTCTTCTTGACAAAAAGAACACCACAACCCCATGGAGAAGAACTTGGTCGGATGAGACCCATACTCTCTTGAATATCGAGTTGTTTCTTCAGCTCCTTCAACTCTTCAGGTCCAAGCTTGTAAGGACATTTGCAAATAGGTTCCGTGCAAGGCTCAAGATCGATGATGAATTCAACTGGCCGGTGCGGAGGCATTCCTGGAAGCTCTTCTGGAAAGACGTCTTGATATTCACAAACGACTGGAATCTGAGATATGGCATCCAATTCGCCCTTCTCATTGAGAGAAAATAGTCGAATTGTATCTTCATGAGCGGCAAAGACGATTACATCGTTAGACGAATGTGTCAATTGAATCTGCATGGCAGCACAATCAAGCTGAGCCTTGTGCTTAGAAAGCCAGTCCATTCCGAGAATAAGATCAATATCCGAGTTACCAAGGACCATTGGAGAAGACAGAAACTTATAGTCACCCAACGTGATAGAAACATCTGGAACCACCAAACTGGACTCAACCGTTTACCCGGAGAAACGATATCCATTGATTTTCCCAAATGAGAAGAAGCGAATTCATTCTTGGCAAAAAATGGTTTTGACATGAAACAATGCGATGCACCAGTATCAAAAAGAACTTTTGCAGGAATATCGTTAATAGGAAGGTTACCCATTATCACATCTGACGAGTCCTCTGCCTAAGCTGCGTTCAACAAGTTAACCTTGGCATGCTTGGGATTATGCTTGATCACTGCGGTGCTGGCAGATCTCACAGGAAGAGGAGGAGGAAGACGCCTCTAATTGAAGCATTTGTTGGCATAGTGACCCTTCTGTTGACACTTGTTGCACGGGACCTCTGAAAGCGGATGGTGATACGGAGCACTTGATCTTGGAGGTTGAGACGAAGTCTTGTTCTGAAAGCCTGGGTTGGGTGAGTGGGAAGATCCATTGCCACCTTTGCTCTTCTGCTGATAAGGCTGACAGAACGGAGGAGGAGGAGGCAACCAATACTTTTGCTTCTTAGTTACCACTTGAGTTGAGGAAGAAGGAGTTGCATCCCTGACTCGTTTCTTGGAAGCATCGCACTTGATCTGAGCAGTCTCTTGTTTCAGTGCAATATTGTAGAACTCATCGTACTTCTTCGGCTCGAAAAGCACGAGAGCTAGTTGAAGATCTTCTCTGAGGCCACCTTTGAACTGATAAATCATGCTCTTCTCGTCCAGGACGTCTTGCTTAGCGAAACAAGCGAGCTTCTGGAACATGATGTTATACTGGTAAACAGACAAGCTGCCTTGCTTCAGGTTGCGGAACTCCTCACGCTTGCCCTCAACAACACTCTGAGGAATGTGGTGAGCTTTGAAGTCTTGATGGAATTCATCGCAGGTAATCACACGACCTCCTCTGGAATCTTTGTATTGCTGATACCATTCTGCAGCTTGGTCCTTGAGTTGGAACGAGGCAAACTTGACAAAGTCCTCAGGCCTGACGTTGCTGCACTCGAAATGCTTGCAGATATCCACGAGCCAATCATCAGCATCTGTTGCCTCAACACAGTTACTAAAGGTCTTTGGCTGGTTGACGAGGAACTGGTTGAGTGTAGCAAATTGATTCTGATTGTTGCCATGGCCTTGATTTCCTTGGTTGCGCTCTTGCAAGAGTTGCATAAGCATCCGCGTGTTGGCATTGGTAGCGGCCATCACAGCTTGCCATGCCTCCGGAGGTGGAGGTGGTGGCCGCGGTTTAGGATTCTGACGCGTTGGAGGAGCCATCCTGAAGAGGGTGACATCCGTTAGCATCTTGACAGGCATATATTCAAGCTGAATCAAATGGATCGAAATTGCAACATATAGTCTCAACATTCGAACAAGAATGAACGAATGCAAACTGTCATGGAGTTGACACGGCAGATGTCCTAGAGCAAGGACTTAGTCATAGGGCCAACGCACTAGGAAGCTTAAAGGGGTTGATCGGGACAAAGGACACACAAGAGAGTTTTTATACTAGTTCGGCCCCTTACGATGAAGGTAAAAGCCTACGTCTAGTTGGGATTGGTATTGCTGAGGTTTCGACTTCCAAGAGGCTCAACTCTCCGGCTTGGTTATCGACTTGGTTGTTTCTTGCCCTAAACCGCCACTGGGTCGTCCCCTTATATACACGGGTTGACGCCTGGTGGCCTACAGAGTCCCGTCCGGCTAATAATCGTGTCCGACTCGGTGACCTTCTTTACATGCCTTTCTATACAAGTATTTCCTTACATACGGTGGTTTATTATATCAGGCCTTAAGCCGGCCCCAGGCCTTTGGGCCTTCTATAAGACTTAATAAACTACAATCTTCGAATGTTTACTGGGCTTCTTGCGTAACCCGCCATTGAAGCTGAACCGGCCCCTCCTGGGCGGCTCTCAACTGATGGTAATATCCCCAACATTAGGCCCCAGGTTGACTTTGAACTTTGTTCTTTGTCAATCTTCCATAATTAGCCAAAAAATCCATCTTATTATCTTTACTGAAATTTCCTTGTAACCCGCCATGACGTCATTGCTGGATTTTTCAGAAACCTGCTACCACATCATCTTTTAACGGATCTTTATCTTTAATGCCTTTCCGAAAAACGAGGCGCCTGGGTAACAGGATAACCATGTTTTGGTCTCCTCATTTCTCGCACCCACTTATCAGTCTTTTCCTTATAAATAGGCACGACCTATGTCTTTTCCATTCTCCCCCTTCGGTCGTCTTCTTCCTCTTGCTGCTTCTCTGCCGCTCGAGCTCTGCCGCCGCCGCCGCAGATCTTGTCTTCATCGACTCAGGCTGCCGCATCAACCTGATTCGACCCGAAGAAAACGCAACGAACCTCCGCTACAACTCTGCATCTGTAAGTCTGTTTCTTCATCAACATCAGATCCGCATAGGACCTTCAAGTTCCTTGGTGTTCTTCACTGTTCATCATGAACTCTTCATAGATTTCATCACCATCACCATTTCTTGATCTTTGGATAGTATAAAACCGATGCGGTAGTTATTTCACACCCACTTCAAATGCAAACAAATTCTTTTTCCTGTTCAGAGGCTTTGTTTAGAACTGACGAACTTGCATGTATTAGATATTTAGGTCTATAATATTTTTCTTTTCAGAACAACCATTTGATCCAAAATAATAATGATAACTTGATGAAACTTGTTTATGCCAACACTTAGCTGTAGTTGCTTTCTGAGAAAGTCCATAGTCATGGCGGCTTATCTCTTCGGCTTCCTTTTCTTTATATGTCATTAGCCCTTAGTTAAGCCTCCATTGCTTGTTTTACATCTTCCACTTTTGACTGTTAACCTGACCATAAACTGAACCGACACGTTATTTCTTTTTCAGTTCCTTGCACGTCATGCCGTCAAAGACACCCACTGTCTGTAACTGGGTCCCCTCATCCATAACTGAGGAACGGTTAAAAGAGTACTTCATCGTTGGGTTTCTGCCTTCAAAAAATTTCACGTCTTATCGTGCTCCTGACCCGCAGGAAGAACGCCCTGATAACCCACAAGTATACAGGATCAATTGTAGCCTCTTTCGATAAGTAAGAGTGCCGAACCCAACGAGGAGCTAAAGGTAGAACAAATATTCCCTCAAGTTCTATCGACCACCGATACAACTCTACGCACGCTTGACGTTCGCTTTACCTAGAACAAGTATGAAACTAGAAGTACTTTGTAGGTGTTTTCGGAAAGTCT
>NC_053027.1:234964448-235110114 GCF_003073215.2 Triticum urartu | reverse complement strand
CTGCATGGTAATAGGTTTATTTCTATCGTTTGTCTTCGAAACTTCCACGTTTTGAGGACTTTCATAAAAATCGCCTATTCACCTCCCCCTCTAGTTGATATAACGCACTTTCAGCATCCCCAAGCTTAGGATTTTGGTTGTCCTTGAATTTTACCTTGGGGTGCCATGGGGATCCCCAAGCTTAGGCTCTTGCCACTCCTTGTTCCAAAATCCATCAAATCTTTACCCAAAAACTTGAAAACTTCACAACACAAAACTCAACAGAAAATCTCATGAGCTTCGTTAGTATAAGAAAACAAACCACCACTTTAATGTACTGTAATTAACTCATTCTTTATTTACATTGGTGTTAAATCTACTTTATTCCAACTTCTCTATGGTTCATACCCCTGATACTAGCCATAGATCCATCAAAATAAGCAAACAACACACGAAAAACAGAATATGTCAAAACAGAACAGTCTGTAGCAATCTGGAGGTTTCGAATACTTCTGTAACTCCAAAAATTCCGAAAACTTAGGCCGACCTAAATAATTTGTATATTAATATACTGCAGTTGGAATTGGTATTTTATTGCTCTCTGGTAAAAACTGAAAATTATTTTCGTGAGCGCATGCTTTCTGTTTTTATCAGCAAGATCAAATAACAATCACCCAAGAAGATCCTAAAGGCTTTACTTGGCACAAACACTAATTAAAACATAAAAAACACAATCATAATAGAGGCGAGATAAATTATTTATTAATAAACAGGAACAAAAAGTAAAGAACAAAAATAAAATTGTGTTGCCTCCCAACAAGCGCTATCGTTTAACACCCCTAGCTAGGCATCTATAATTTTAATGATGCTCACATGAAAGATAGCAATTGAAACACGAAGGGAGCATCATGAAGCATATGAAAATCACATCTAAGTCTAACATACTTCCTATACATGGGCATTATATAAGCAAACAAATTATCAAGACAAGCAAAAAACTAGTGTATGCAAGGAAGGAGAAAGAAACAATAACAATCTCAACATAATGAGAAGTAATTTAGTGACACGAAAATTTCTACAACCATATTTTAGTCTCTCATAATAATTACATGTAGGATCATAAGAAAATTCAACAAAATAGCTATCACCTAAAATATTTTCAACACGATCCACATGCATGCAAAGTTGACACTCTTCCAAAATAGTGGGATTAACATTAACTAAAGTCATGACCTCTCCAAACCCACTTTAATCAAAAAATTCATAAGATTGAACATTCTCCAAATATGTGGGATCTAAAGTTGACACTCTTTCAGAACCACTTTCAATGATATTGCAAACACTATTATCAATCTCATATTCATCATGGGGCTTAAATAAATTTTCAAGATCAAAAGAAGAATCACCCAATCATGATCATTGCAATAAGTAGTGGACATAGCAAAACTAGCATCCCCAAGCTTAGGGTTTTGCATATTATTAGCAGAATTGACATTAATAGAATTTATAATAACATCATTGCAACCATGCTTTTTATTCAAAGATCTATCGTGAATCACTTCATAAAGCACTTCGTCACAATTTTTCAGATTCACGAATTTCAAGCAAAACCTCATAAAGATAATCTAGTGCACTCAACTCACTAGCAATTGGTTCATCATAATTGGATCTTTTAAAAAGATTAGCAAGAGGATGAGGATCCATATCAATATATTTTTAGCAAGTGAAGATGCAAGCAAATAGAAGGCACATGGTAACACGAGCAAACAGAAGGGCGAACAGAAGAGGGGCGAGGAAAAGGCAAAGGTGAAGTGGGGGAGAGGAAAACGAGAGGCAAATGGAAAATAATGTAATGCGAGGGAGAAGAGTTTATGATGGGTACTTGGTATGTCTTGACTTGAGCGTAGATCTCCCCGGCAATGGCGCCAGAAATCCTTCTTGCTACCTCTTGAGCATAAGTAGGTTTTCCCTTGAAGAGGAAAGGGTGATGCAACAAAGTAGCATAAGTATTTCCCTCAGTTTTTAGAACCAAGGTATTAATTCAGTTGGAGATAACACGCAAGTCACCTAGTACCTGCACAAACAATCGAGAACCTCGCAACCAACGCGATAAAGGGGTTGTCAATCCCTTCACGGTCACTTATGAAAGTGAGATCTGATAAAGATAGTAAGATAAATATTTTTGGTATTTTTGTTGTATAGATTGGAAAGTAAAGATTGCAAAATAGTAAACGAGATGCAATATAATAAGAAAGAGAGTCGGGGGCCATAGGTTTCACTAGTGGCTTCTCTCATGATAGCATGTATTACGGTCGGTTAACAAATTACTGCCGGGCAATTGATAGAAGAGCGCATAATTATGAGAATATCTAGGCAATGATTATGAACATAGGCATCACGTCTGTGTTAAGTAGACCGAAAAGATTCTGCATCTACTACTATTACTCCACACATCGACCGCTATCCAATATGCATCTAGAGTATTAAGTTCATAAGAACAGAGTAATACTTTAGGCAAGATGACATGATGTAGAGGGATAAACTCAAGCAATATGATATAAACCCCACCTTTTTATCCTTGATGGCAACAATACAATACATGCCTTGCTTCCCCTACTGTCACTAGGAAAGGACACCGCAAGATTGAACCCAAAGCTAAGCACTTCTCCCATTGCAAGAAAGATCAATCTTGTAGGCCAACCTAAACCGATAATTCGAAGAGACTTGCAAATATATCAAATCATGCATTTAAGAATTCAGAGAAGAACCAAATATTATTCATAGATAAACTTGATCATAAATCCACAATTCATCGAATCTCGACAAACACACCGCAAAAAGTAGTACATCGAATAGATCTCCAAGAACATCGAGGGGAACTTTGTATTGAGAACTAAAGAGAGAGAAGAAGCCATCTAGCTAATAACTATGGACCCGAAGGTTTGTGGTAAACTACTCACACATCATCGAAGAGGCTATGGTGTTGATGTAGAAGCCCTCCATGATTGAATCCCCCTCTGGCAAGTCACCAAAAAAGTCCTAGATGGGATCTCATGGGTACAGAAGGTTGCGGCGGTGGAAAAGTGGTTTCGTGGCTCCCCCTGATGTTTTTAGTGTATAAGAGTATATATAGATGAAAGAAGTACGTCGGTGGAGCCCCGTGGGGCCCACGAGGGTGGGGGGCGCTCCTCCCCCCTGGGTGCGCCCCTCTCTCGTGGAAGCTTCACGGAGTTCCAGACTTCCACTCCAAGTCTCCTGGTTGGCGTTTGTTCCAAGAAAGACCCTCGTGAAGGTTTCGTTCTGTTTGGATTCCGTTTGATATTCCTTTTCTACGAAACACTGAAATAGGCAAAAAAAACAGAAACTGGCACTGGGCCTCCGGTTAATAGGTTAGTCCCAAAAATAATATAAAAGAGCATATTAAAGCCCATTAAATGTCCAAAACAAATAATATAATAGCATGGAACAATAAAAAATTATAGATATGTTGGAGACGTATCACGCGCCCCTACGGCTTGTCGTTGCCTCGTGGGTCTTCTGACTTCATCTGCAAGTCTCGTAGATGTCTTCTGGTCCAAGAAAAATCATCAGAAGGTTTTATTCCGTTTGGACTCCGTTTGATGTTCCTTTTCTACAAAACTCAAAAACAAGGAAAAAACAGAAACTGGCACTGGGATCTGGGTTAATAAGTTAGTCACGAAAATAATATAAAATGGCATATTAATGCATATAAAACATCCAAAACAAATAATATAATAGCATGGAACAATAAAAAAAATTATAGAAATGTTGGAGACGTATCAAGCATCCCCAAGCTTAATTCCCGCTCGTCCTCGAGTAGGTAAATGATAAAAACAAAATTTTTGTTGTGGAATGCTACCTAACATATTTATCCATGTAATTTTAGTTATTGTGGCATGAATATTCGGATCCATAATATTCAAAACCAAAGTTTAATATTGACATAGAAACAATAATACTTCAAGCATACTAATATAGCAATCATGTCTTCTCAAAATAACATGGCCAAAGAAAGTTATCCCTACAAAATCATATAGTCTGGCTATGCTCCATCTTCATCACACAAAGTATCAAATCATGCATAACCCCAATGACAAGCCAAATAATTGTTTCATACTTTTAATTTTCTTAAACTTTTTCAACTTTCACGCAATACATGAGCATGAGCCATGGATATAGCACCATAGGTGGAATAGAATATGGTGGTTGTGCAGAAGACAAAAAGAAGGAGATAGTCTCACATCAACTAGGCATATCAATGGGCTATGGAGATTCCCATCAATAGATATCAATGTGAGTGAGTAGGGATTGCCATGTAACAGATGCACTAGAGCTATAAGTGTATGAAAGTTCAAAAAGAAACTAAGTGGGTGTGCATCGAACTCGCTTGCTCACGAAGACCTAGGGCAATTTGAGGAAGCCCATCATTGGAATATACAAGCCAAGTTCTATAATGAAAATTTCCCACTATTATATGAAAGTGATAACATAGGAGACTCTCTATCATGAAGATCATGGTGCTACATTGAAGCACAAGTGTGGAAAAAGGATAGTAGCATTGTCCCTTCTCTCTTTTCTCTCATTTTTATGGTGGGCTTCTTTGGCCTCTATTATTTTCTCATGGGCTTATTTGGCCTCTTTTTTTGTAAAGTCCGGAGACTCATCCCAACTTGTGAGGGAATCATAGCTTCCTTTATCCTTTCCTCACATGGGACAATGATCTAATAATGATGATCATCACACTTTTATTTACTTAGAACTCAAGAATTACAACTCGATACTAGAACAAATATATGACTCTATATGAATGCCTCCGACGGTGTACCGGGATGTGCAATGACTCAAGAGTGACATGTATAAAAAATATGAAAGGTGGATTTTCGACAAATACGATGTCAACTACATGATCATGCAAAGCAATATGCCAATGATGAAGCGTGTCATAATAAACATAACGATGGAAATTGCATGGCAATATATCTCAGAATGGCTATGGAAATGCCATAATAGGTAGGTATGGTGGCTGTTTTGAGGAAGGTAAATGGTGGGTGTAATGCACCGGCGAAAGTTGCGTGGTACTAGAGAGGCTAGCAATAGTGGAAGGGTGAGAGTGTGTATAATCCATGGGCTTAACATTAGTCATAAAGAACTGACATACTTATTGCAAAAATTTATTGGTTATTATAACAAAGTAATAGACGCATGCTCCTAGGGGGATAGATTGGTAGGAAAATACCATTGCTCGTCCCTGACCATTACTCATAAGGAAGACAATCAATAAATAAATCATGCTCCGACTTCATCACATAATGGTTGACCATACGTGCAGGCTACGGGAATCACAAACTTTAACACAAGTATTTCTACCAATCCGCAATTACTCACTAGCATGATGTAATATCACCATCTTTATATCTCAAACAATCATAAGGAATCAAACTTCTCATAGTATTCAATGCACTTTATATGGAAGTTTTTATTATATCCCTCTTGGATGCCCATCATATTAGGACTAAATTCATAACCAAAGCAAATTACCATGCTGTTTAGAGACTCTCAAAATAATATAAGTGAAGCAAGAGAGTTCAACAATTTCTATAAAATAAAACCACCGCCGTGCTCTAAAAAGATACAAGTGAAGTACTAGATCATAATTGCCTAGCTCAAAAGATATAAGTGAAGCACATAGAGTATTCTAATAAATTCATGATTCATGCTTGTCCCTCTAAAAAGGTGTGTACAGCAAGGATGATTGTGGCAAACTAAAAAGCAAAGACTCATATCATACAAGACACTCCAAGAAAAACACATATCATGTGGTGAATAAAAATATAGCCTCATGGATTGAAGACGAAAGAGGGGATGCCTTCCAGGGCACCCCCAAGCTTAGGCTCATGGTTGTCCTTGAATATTACCTTGGGGTGCCTTGGGCATCCCCAAGCTTAGGCTCTTGCGACTCCTTATTCCATAGTCCATCAAATCTTTACCCAAAACTTGAAAACTCCACAACACAAAACTCAACAGAAAACTCGTGAGATCCATTAGTATAAGAAAATAAATCACCACTTTTGGTACTGTTGTGAACTCATTCTTTATTTATATTGGTGAAATATCTACTTTATTGCAACTTATCCATGGTTCATACCCCCCGACACCACCCATAGATTCATCAAAATAAGCAAACAGCACATAGAAAAACAGAATTTGTCAAAATCAGAACATTCTGTAGTAATCTGTAAACTTAGAAGACTTCTGTAACTCCAAAAATTCTGAAAAATTCAGACAACAGAGGAAATTTGTATATCAATCTTGTGCGAAAAGAATCAGTTTTTTATCGTGCTTCTGTGAAAAATGAAGATTATTTTACCGGGCGCAAAAGTTTCTATTTTTCAGCAAGATCAAATCAACTATTACCGTAAGCCATCCCAAAGGTCTTACTTAGCCAAAACACTAAGTAAAACACCAAAATGCATCTAACCAGAGGCTAGATGAAAAATTTATTGAAAAACAGAACCAAAAAGGCAAAAATAAAAAATAAAATTGGGTTGCCTCCCAACAAGCGCTATTGTTTAACGCCCCTAGCTAGGCATATTGCAGTAGATCTAGGTATTGACATAATAGTAAGGGAGATCATCCATGCTCATCTCATACTCCCTTCTTTCAGTGAAAATTTTCCTTTGTGGTAAGCAAAAATAATCAAAAGGGCTATATTTAATAGGATAGGGATCCCTAAGATCAAGTGCGGGAGGAATTGGTTCCTCCTTTGGCCCCTTATAGTTTATAATCAACCCATCATTATAAGCTTTCCCTTGGTGAAACTTCATAAGCTTATCTCCTAGCATGAACCCTAGTCCGTTGTTTTGTATAGCAAAATTATCATTAAGTCCAGAGATCTTATCAACCAAAACCTCAGTAGGGACTCATTTTCTCAAATTTTCATTATAGGCAACAGAATTAGGAGATTGCAATCTCATTATTTCCTCCTGATTAAAAAGGATATCCTCTATGGGAGGACAACCAACATTTATTTTGTGATGAGCAAAGATTTCGCTAGCTTCTTTCATGATAAATCTAAACTCGTGAGCTAAAAATATAGTGGCGGCACGCTTAATGGGAGAATGCTGAATATTAGAGAACTCTAAGAAAATCCTTTGTATGCAACGATGCATATGAACAAATTGCCTTTCGAGTTCAATTATGAGCAAATTTATCGCATCTGCAAGACTATTAGTTTTATTGAGAATACATCATCCTAACATAGGTAGCGTGCCAGCACAAGTAAAGAAATCTTGAATACGACCTTTTCCAATAATATTACTGCTACCTATGCGATTTTTTTAGTATGCATGATAGTAGGTTCTTCATGAGGATTATTATTAGCAAAGTCATCAAAATTTTCCTCAAGATTACTACTATCTTTTTCGACGAAAACCTCCTTAGATTCAGACATGGTGGTAACAACCGATCTAGCAAATGAGCAAACAAAAAGCGAACGAAAAGACAAACGGGAGAAGGGTGAATAAAAAGGCAAATCTTTTTGAATTTTTCTAAAAATCGTTTTAGAAGTGAGGAAGAGGAAAACGAGATGCAAATGGCAAATAATACAATGCAAGAGATGAGAGTTTATGATAGGTACTTGGTAGGCTTGATGTAGATCTCCCCGCCAACGTGCCAGAAATTCTTCCTGCTACTTGTTGAGCTTGCGTTGGTTTTTACCTTGAAGAGGAAAGGGTGATGCAAGAAAGTAGAGATAAGTATTTCCCTCAGTTAGAGAACCAAGGTATCAATCTAGTAGGAGGCACAAGCAAGTCTCCAAGCTATGCACCTACACAAACAATCAAACACTTGCACCCAATGCGATAAAGGGGTTGTCAATCCCTTCACTGTCAATAGCAAAGGTGATATCTGATAGAGATAGGTACAAAATATTACTAAAACGTAAAACTAAATAAAATTAAATAAACTGCATCAACATATTTTTTGTTTATAGATCTGAAAAATATGATGAAAAATAGACCCGGGAGCCATAGGTTTCACTAGATGCTTCTCTCTTGAAGGAAAAACAATACGGTGGGTAAACAAATTACTATCGAGCAATTGATAGAAAAGCGCAAAGTTATGACGATATCCAAGGCAATGATTATGCATATAGGCATTACGTCTGCGTCAAGTAGACCGACTCCTACCTGCATCTACTACTATTACTCCACACATCGACCGCTATCCAACATTCATCTAGAGTATTAAGTACATAAAGAACAGAGTAACACCTTAAGTAATATGACATGATGTAGAGGGATAAACTCAAACAATATGATGAAAACCCCATCTTTTTATCCTTGATGTCAACAATACAATATGCGCCTCGCTACCCCTACTATGTCACCGGGTGAGGACACCGGATTGAACCCAAAACTAAGCACCTCTCCCATTGCAAGAAATACCAATCTAGTTGGCCAAACCAAAACGATAATTTGAAGAGAACTACAAAGATATCAAATCATGCATATAAGAATTCAGAGGAGATTCAAATAATATTCATAGATAAACTGATCATAAATCCACAATTCATCGGATCTCAACAAACACACCACAAAAATAGATTACATCGGATAGAACTCCAAGAACATGGAGGAGAACATGGTACTGAAGAACATAGAGAGAGAAGAAGCCATCTAGCTACTAGCTATGGACCCGTAGGTCTGTGGTAAACTACTCATGCTTCATCGGAAGGGCAATAGGGTTGATGTAGATGCCCTCCGTGATCGAATCCCCCTCTGGAAGATCGCTGGAAAAGGCCCCAAGATGGGATCTCACGGGAACAGAAGGTTGCGGCGGCGGAAAAATATTTTCGTGGATGCTTCTAAGGGTTTGGGAATATTTGGGAATTTATAGGACTCAGAGGGAGGTCGGTGGACTCTCGAGGGGCCCACAAGCCAGGGGCGCCCCCTAGGGCGTGCCCCTACGGCTTGTCGTCGCCTCGTGGGTCTTCTGACTTCATCTCCAAGTCTCGTAGGTGTCTTCTGGTCCAAGAAAAATCATCATAAAGTTTTATTCTGTTTGGACTCCGTTTGATATTCCTTTTATGCGAAACTCAAAAACAAGGAGAAAATAGAAACTGGCACTAGGCTCTGGGTTAATAAGTTAGTTCCAAAAATAAAATAAAATAACATATTAATGCATATAAAACATCCAGAATAGACAATATAATAGCATGGAACAATAAAATATGATAGATATGTTGGAGACGTATCACTGAGGGACGACGGACAAGAAGGAGATGCCAGCCATTGTTTCCAACTGGCTGGCCGGTAGGCAGCTGGAGGACGATGACGTCCCAATAGAGAACATGGTAGTCGACAATCTGGCGCCAACCCCCTCCTCCACACCATCCTCGCCGGTGCACTGCACCATGACCATCGACGAGGCCTGTGCCCAATACATGGACGTCCCATTCAAAAATATCAAACATATGTCTTCTTGCTAACATCAATGAGCAAAATTTGACAAGGTTTTCCCATTCCAAAATAACAAATGCGTGTCTTTGCATACATCAATGAGCAAACTTTGACAAGGTTTTCCCATTCCAAAATATCAAATGCCTACGATTGTGGAATGGGCGGGGTTTGCCATCAGTTCGTACATTGACATGTCACCTTGTGCTAAATAAACCAGATGTTCTTTTTGTGCAGTTCCACTAAAATCAACCGACTTCGCGCGTAGCTTGTATGGTTTTGCCTTTATATGTTGCAACGCCTTGAACATATACATGCCTCCTTTCTTGTAGCTAATTTTGTGGCTGGAAGTGGCAATGAATGATTCAAGAACATTCGATGTATTGTGCATGATGAAGTATAATGGAGGGCACGAACCATCAGAACATTTTCTGCAGTTCTCATTGAAATCAAGCTCAGCATCCCTGTTTGCCTATATACAAAAGATCGATTAGTATAAGGCAAACTATACTATGTATTGACAGTTTAAACATGCAACCTACATAATCCATACAAAGCACACATTTAAAAAAAATGGAACTCATCGGAAAGAATCCTAAACATCATTGTATTGGCCATCACAGCAACAAAGATGGAGATCCGTGAGTCCTTGTGAGTCGAAGTTAGTTTGTTCTTGTGGGCAGTAATGTAACCATCCTTCAACTGCTTCCTTCTGATAAGAAGAGGATGATCCTGTCATGCAAAGACAAGAGAACAACTAAATGCTAGCATCCCTGCTTGCTTGAAAAAAGGAAAGGAAATATTTAAAACAACACAGGTGTAGCACTTCTCAAGGACAATACCACTTTCTCATGACAATAGCTAAACAGTAGCACAATACCAATAGAGAAGACAAAGCTGAATCATATGGATGAAATCCGTGGACCAGTACCAACCTTTGTCAGGAGGCTTATTGTGTAGAGCATACAGATGAAGCACTTCTCGGGAACCATCCATTATTATCTACTATGGTTGCCATGCTTACTATATACTCCTCGATTAGTTTAATGTTTCCAACATCTTCTTGTGCAGTTCCACTAAAATATATGTTATCTTCAAAGAACATCCCTGTTTGCGCAAATAGAGATAAATACATATTACATTAAGAGTGTCATCAAATCAGTGGCAAAACAATTGCTCGTTCCAGCCATAGCAATAAATTAAGATGCAAAACCATATCATTACTTGTGTCATCATAGTTCCAGTGCTTCACTACAACATCGGGAGTTGATTTTTATTTTTCTTCCGCTTGTTATTCCCCTTCATCACTTGGTTCAATAACAGACAAGCTTTGCCTTCAATGTAAGATTTGGCATGTCAATTAGGGAGCACAAGCATAGCACTAAACAACAACATTAATTTTCTAATGACACTAGCAAAATACAGGCCAACAGTTGTGAAATATCATTATCTTACCTTAATGGGATATTACGGTACACGTCCAGATTGGAAGTCTGGTCTCCATTTGTGTAGTTCACTAAAACCAAGCAACATTACCATATAAGTAGCACAACCACTGGTATGCGTCGGTGCTATACACATGGTTTTAACCCCTTTCCGCTACGACATTTGGAACCGTCAGCAAGTGAGTGTGGGTGATAGGGGGGGTCCTTCCCACACGACCCAGAAACCGTCGGGGATAAGCCCTCCTGGCATACAAGTTGGGGAAAAATGAGACCGTGTGCGATCGGGCGAGGCATCGAAACACACGGTGAATCCTAGAAAAACATTTCCGTTCGTATCTATATCACACACAGTCAATCCAAGGAATATGTTTCCGTTTGTATGTACATCCCACACAGTCAATCCATGTACATCCCACATAGGTTTATGTATAGGCTCGTGTGTGATAGGTGTAACTATCACACATGCTCTGCCTTGGTTAACAATTTGCTTTTATCAACTATATCACACATGATTTGATGAAGAAAACTATGTGGCATTGGGCAATTCATCACAAGCGCTTTTACTGCTAGAACCGTTTGCAAAGTTCCATGACACATTTAGCAGGTTTATTAGTTTACAATTAATAATTCCAGTATTATGCAAATTCACATTTCATATCGAACAACTGCTTGCCAATTTCATATCAGGCACATAAATATATTTTAACATCACAGTACGATAGCTACCTAAAAACTGCACAATACATCATATAGCTAGTTCAACTTCATAAGAACAATATTAGAACAATATATTCATTTCCCTAATCAAGATCATCTAGGCTCGTCTTATCCACTTCTAATTTCAGTTCAATAAGAACCAGTTTTGCAATGGCCAACTGGGAAAGTGCCTCCTCCTTCGCCAACACCATCTTAGCAAAGTCTGATTTTAAAAATCTGAGCTCATTCTCCACCTTCCTCGTTTTATCTCGCATCTTCAAATATTCTTCAGCATTGACAACACTTTCTATAAAACTACCTCTATTCTCTACCTCATACATGCTCTAGAGCTTTGCCAGGCACATCTTCAAAGACTGTGGCCACTCTTGATCAACCCACTCTAAGTAAGAACACTTCCGTTCATCCTATAATATTGAACACTAGATCAGTAACAATTGTAGGGGAAATGGGTTTATAGCAACATAGAAAATCCCAATACTTATCTTGAAAAACTGAAGAAACAGGTTAATTATGACATATCTTCTCAAAAAGATCAATGTGCAAATAAATTAATTGCTATTGAGACAACAACCAGATTCTGAAACATCAGAAGCTATAATTAACTATAACAACAATACAAGTTCTTACTCATGTACTACTATAAATAACAAATTGAAAATTTTATGAGGGAGGTAAATATAACTGCAACAACATAGCGGCAATGTTTGGATGACAACAAATTGATACTAACAGGTGTGTACATGCACAAATTTAGTAACATAGAACCTATAGCACTAAGGCCGTCCACTATGTATGCCAAAACTGGTGTAAAGACAACTGTTGCTACATGTCGCACCGGTGCCCTGCATTGGCGAGCCGATGCAGCGGGAAAAAATCAGGGACCCGGACTCCGGAGCACCTAGTTGCTCCGATGCCCAGTTCCTCCGTGCCATAAAGATTTAGCATTTTACTGCTTGGCTGCTCGGATGTGTGGACCAAAGTTGGCTGCACAAAGTGCTCAAGAGGTGCCAAATAATTTTCTAATGGCACCGCTGATGAGATGGCAACATTTTTAGGTACTAGGTACAAATTGTGACATTGTCTTAGGATGCGTTTGGTTGAAGGTGTGGTATGAAAGGGTTGGGACCGTGATAGTGTCTGAATCACATTTAACAAATGATTTGTAACAACGAAAGAGGGACCTTCTCTGCACATGCCAGAAACTTCCTCCCACCGTCCATAGATTCAAATGCAACTAGCTTCACGCATGGAGATTGATGGTGACAATGAGCAGACAGATCTTTAGCCACCCCGCTCCATTCATTGCAACTGATGGTCCTAGGGAGCTACGAGGAAGAAATGACTCAAATCGACCGCCTGGTTAAAATCCTTCATTCCAAGTCATAGTCTGAGAGAGAGAAGAGAGGCATACCTGGGTGGTGAAGGAGTCATCGTCGGAGATGGAACCGCTACAGAGGTCATTGAAGAAGACCATGGCGACCCCGGCGGTAGGATGCGAGACAGCGAGAGCGAGGAAGCAAGCGAGGAAGCGGCTATAGCTTAGGAAGGAAGGAAGGAGGAAACATGGTGATAACCCACAAGTATAGGGGATCAATTGTAGCCTCTTTCGATAAGTAAGAGTGTCGAACCCAACGAGGAGCTAAAGGTACAGATATTCCCTCAAGTTCTATCGACCACCGATACAACTCTACACACGCTTAACGTTTGCCTTACCTAGAACAAGTATGAAACTAGAAGTACTTTGTAGGTGTTGTAGGCTAGGTTTGCAAGATAATAAAGAGCATGCAAATAAAAGCTAGGGGCTGTTTAGATAAAGACACAACTAAATTAGTTTCAGTAGAGAGCTTTCTGTCACGAGAAAGTTATTTGTCCCTAGACAATCGATAACTAGACCGGTAATCATTATTGCAATTTTATTTGAGGGAGAGGCATAAGCTAACATACTTTCTCTTCTTGGATCATATGCACTTATGATTGGAACTCTAGCAAGCATCCGCAACTACTAAATATCATTAAGGTAAAACCCAACCATAGCATTATAAGGCATCAAGTCCTCTTTACTCCCATACGCAAACAACCTACTTACTTGAGTCTGTGCTTCTGTCACTCACGCCACCCACCATAAGCAAATCATGAACATATTGCAAACCCTACAGCGGGGATCCCTCACACATGCGCGACACGGAGAGCACCATAGGACAACACCAATAATAAAACATGCAACTCAAACCAATCACGATCGTCAATTAACCCATAGGACAAAACAGATCTACTCAAACATCATAGGATAGCCATACATCACTGGGAAATAATATATAGCATTGAGCACCATGTTTAAGTAGAGATTACAAGGGGTAAAAGAGGGGTTACACCGCTGCATAGAGGGGGGAAGAGTTGGCGATGACGTCGGTGAAGTTGTTGGTGTAGATCGTTATCACGATGATGGCCCCGGCGGTGTTCCGGCGCCACCGAGAGAGAGGGGGAGAGAGACCCCTTCTTCTTCTTCTCCTTCCCTGACCTTCCCCATAGATGGGAGAAGGGTTTCCCCTCTGGTCCATGGCCTCCATGGCGGCGGAGGGGCGAGAGCCCCTCCGAGATAGGATCTCTCTCTCTCTGTTTCCTTCTATTTCTGCGCTCCAGATTCTGGCCTTTCACCGTTCCTTATATTCCCGGAGATACGTAACTCCGATTGGGATGAAATTTTAACATTATTTGTATCCGGATATTGGATTTCTTGCAGCGAAAGAAGGGCACCAACCGCCTTACGAGGTGGCCACGAGGGTCAGGGGTGCACCCACCCCCTCGGACACGCCCCCTGCCTCGTGGCCCCCTCGGGCATCGTCTCGCGTTGATTCTTCTTCCCAAAAATCACATATATTCCAAAAAATCTCCGTAAGTTTTTATCCCGTTTGGACTCCGTTTGATATGGATTTTCTGCGAAACAAAAAACATGCAACAAACAGGAACTGGCACTGGGCACTGGATCAATATGTTAGTCCCAAAAATAGTATAAAAAGTTGCCAAAAGTATATGAAAGTTTTATAATATTGGCATGAAACAATAAAAAATTATAGATACGATGGAGACGTATCAGCATCCCCAAGCTTAATTCCTACTCGTCCTCGAGTAGGTAAATGATAAAGAAGATAATTTTTGATGTGGAATGCTACCTAACATAATCTTGATCATGTAATCTAATCATGGCATGAATATTAAGACACGGGTGATTCAAAGCAATAGTCTATCTTTTGACATTAAGACAATAATACTTCAAGCATACTAATAAAGTAATCGTGTCTTCTTAAAATAACATGGCCAAAGAAAGTTCATCCCTACAAACTCATATAGTTTGTCTATGCTCCATCTTCATCACACAAAATGTTCAAATCATGCACAACCCCGATGACAAGCCAAGCAATTGTTTCATACTTTAGTATTCTCAAACTTTTTCAACCTTCACACAATACATGAGCGTGAGCCATGGACATAGCACTATAGGTGGAATAGAATATGATGCTGGAGGTTGTGTGGAGAAGATAAAAAAAGAAGAAAGTCTCACATCGACGTGGCTAATCAACGGGCTATGGATACGCCCATCAATTGATGTCAACGCGAGGAGTAGGGATTGCCATGCAACAGATGCACTAGAGCTATAAGTGTATGAATGCTCAAACTGAAACTAAGTGGGCGTGGATCCAACTTGCTTGCTCATGAAGACCTAGGTCATTTGAGGAAGCCCATAGTTGGAATATACAAGCCAAGTTCTATAATGAAATTTCCCACTAGTATATGAAAGTGATAACTCAAGAGACTCTCTATATGAAGAACATGGTGCTACTCTGAAGTACAAGTGTGGTAAAATGATAGTAACATTGCCCCTTCTCTCTTTTCTCTCATTTTTTTGTGTTTTTTAGTCCAAAGTCTCATCCTGACTTGTGGGGGAATCATAGTCTCCATCATCCTTTCCTCACTAGGGCAATGCTCTAATAATGATGATCGTCACACTTTTATTTACTTACAACTCAATATTACAACTCGATGTCTAGAACAAAGTATGACTCTATATGAATGCCTCTAGTGGTGTACCGGGATGGGAAATGATCTAGCGTAGCAATGACATCAAAAACTGGACAAGCCATGAAAACACCATGCTAGCTATCTTACCATCATGCAAAGCAATATGACAATGAATTCTCAAGTCATGTATATGAAGATGATGGAAGTTGCATGGCAATATATCTCGGAATGGCTATGGAAATGCCATAATTGGTAGGTATGGTGGCTGTTTTGAGGAAGATATAAGTAGGCTTATGTGTGATAGAGCGTATCGTATCACGGGGTTTGGATGCACCGGCGAAGTTTGCACCAACTCTCGATGTGAGAAAGGGCAATGCATGGTACCGAAGAGGCTAGCAATGATGGAAGGGTGAGAGTGCGTATAATCCATGGACTCAACATTAGTCATAAATAACTCACATACTTATGGCAAAAATCTACAAGTCATCAAAACCAAGCACTACGCGCATGCTCCTAGGGAGATAGATTGGTAAGAAAAGACCATCGCTCTTCCCCGACCGCCACTCATAAGGAAGACAATCAAAGAAACACCTCATGCTTCAAATTTGTTACACAACGGTTACCATACGTGCATGCTATGGGACTTGCAACCTCAACACAAGTATTTCTCAAATTCAGAATTACCCACTAGCATGACTCTAATATCACCATCTTTATATCGCAAAACTATTGCAAGGAATCAAACATATCATGTTCAGTGATCTACAAGTTTTATGTAGGATTTAATGACTAACCATGTGAATGACCAATTCCTGTCAACTCTCTAAATAGATATAAGTGAAGCAAGAGAGTTTAATTCTTCCTACGAAAGATATGCCCATGCTCTAACAAATATAAGTGAAGCAAAAGAGCATTCTACAAATGGCGGTTTCATATGTGTAGGGAAATAGGCAATCCAAACTTCAAATGATATAAGCGAAGCACATGAAGCATTCTATAAAGCCATACTCAAAAGATATAAGTGAAGTGCAAAGAGCATTCTACAAATCAACCATGGACTATCTCATACCAGCATGGTGCATCAAAGAAAAGTGAAAACTAAATGCAAAATACGAACCATTCAGAAAAAAAATTGACCGTTCAAAAAAAAGAAAAATACGCTCCAAGATTTGCACATATCACATGAACGAAACGAAACCGAAAACATACCGATACTTGTTGAAGAAAGATGGGATGCCTTCCGGGGCATCCCCAAGCTTAGACGCTTGAGTCTCCTTGAATATTTACTTGGGGTGCCTTGGGCATTCCCAAGCTTGAGCTCTTGCCTCTCCCCCTTCTCCTCATATCTGGACCTCCTCGATCCTTGATCACTTAATCCACAAAAAACTCAACAGAAAGTTATGTAAGATCCATTAGTATAATAAAGAAAATCACTACTCTAAGTATTGTCGCAAACCAATTCATTTTTTGTTTTTGCATTGTAGCTACTGTAATATAACTTTTCCATGGCTTAATCCACTGATAGAAATCAATAGTTTCATTAAAACAAGCAAACAATGCATCAAAAATAGAATCTGTCTTAAACAGGACAGTCTGTAGTAATCTAAACATTCACCATACTTCTAGTACTCCAAAAATTCTGAAACAATTAGGAAAAATAAACTATTTGTATATAAAGACAGTGCAAAAAGTTTCAGAACCGTTTGACAATCCAGTAAAAAAATGTAAAATCGCGCACTACAGCCAAAGTTTCTATTTTGCACCGCACAAACCAACAAGCAATGTAAACATCCTAAAGGAAAATCTTGGCACATTATTTTTATAATACAATGGAATTGTACAAGGGGATAATTATTTTTGTTGAAAATTTTGTGTAATCAAGATTCACAAAGTTTGCATGAGCATGAACAAAGTTCAAGGAGCTCCCTCACTTCAATAATGCTTGTCTCTCTCACTTTCACTTTCCTTTTTGAAAAGTTTTGGGTTCCCCTCTTTATTTTTTTGTTTTTAAACTCTATAAATGCACTCAACAGAAATAAATGACTCTCTAAAACTTCCGGGTTGTCTCCCTGGCAGCACTTTCTTTAAATCCATTAAGCTAGGCATAAGGTGCTCAAGTAACGAATCCACCCAGATCCCAAGGTATATCAAAGCCAATTTGAATTAGCAATGATTTGGCATTTAGTAGTGAGCACAAAGCAACATATATAAAGCAATGAAAAATTCTAACTCTCTTCCTATGCATTGTCATGTCATACAAGAACAATTCATGCACATCAAGTAAAGGCCAATGCATAGCATAAGAAGTTTCTTCCAATTTTATCATGTTGGAAACATAGAGAGGCGGAGATGTAGTTCCTCTCTCATAATAATTGCAAGTAGGAGCAGCAAGAACATGCATATTATATTCATCAAAATTATCATGTGCAATGGTAAAAGGCCACCCATCAATATAATCCTTAATAAGTGCAAACTTCTACAATATAGTGTAGTTTGGAGAATTCAATATAATAGGACTATCATGTGTGGGTGCAATAGCAACAATTTCATGTTTTAACATAAGGAACAACAAAAAGTTCATCTCCATAAGCATAATTCATATTGGCATCTTGGCCACAAAAATAGCAAGCATCAAGTTCATCAAAAAGGGATATTTCAAACGATTCAACGGGATCATAGCAATTATCATGGCATTCATCCTTCGGTAAGAATGAAGGGACATTAAATAATGTATGAGTTGGAGAGTTACTCTCATTAGAAGGTGGGAACGGGTAGCTAATCCAATCTTCCTCCTTTTGTTCTTCGCTCTCCTCATCATCTTTATCATCCAATGAGCTCATAGTTTCATCAATTTGTTCTTCCATAGACTCCTGCAAAATATTAGTCTCTTCTCGGACAGCGGAGACTTTCTCAATAAATTCATCAATATCATAGTTGTATTTATAAGTCTCATAGAAATATTCAAGGATAGCTAAATTTTTGGGTCTATAAACTGAATCATCAAAATCTTCAAACTCTTTAAACAAAGATTCAATTTCACAAGCACCCTTAAAAGCAACAAATTCTTTGTAGCGACCCGACCTCAAACGGTTAAGTCTCTGTGTATCTGTGTGATACGTCTCCAACGTATCTATAATTTTTGATTGCTTCATGCTATATTATATTCTGTTCTCGATGATTAATGGGCTTTGTTATACACTTTTATATTATTTTTGGGACTAACCTGTTAACCGGAGGCCCAACCCAGAATTGCTATTTTTTTGCCTATTTTAGAGTTTCGCAGAAAAAGAATATCAAACGGAGTCCAAACGGAATGAAACCTTCGGGAATGTGATTTTCAGTACGAACGTGATCTGGAGGACTTGGACCCTACGTCAAGACATCAACCAGGAAGGCACGAGGTAGGGGGGCGCGCCTACCCCCCAGGCGCGCCCTCCACCCTCGTGGGGCCCATGTTGCTCCACCGACGTACTTCTTCCTCCTATATATACCTACGTAACCCCAAACTACCAGATACGGAGCCAAAACCCTAATTCCACCGCTGCAACCTTCTGTACCCGTGAGATCCCATCTTGGGGCCTTTCCCGGAGCTCCACCGGAGGGGGCATCGATCACGGAGGTCTTCTACATCAATACCATAGCCTCTCCGATGATGTGTGAGTAGTTTACCTCAGACCTTCGGGTCCATAGTTATTAGCTAGATGGCTTCTTCTCTCTTTTTGGATCTCAATACAAAGTTCTTCATGATTCTCGTGGAGATCTATTCGACGTAATCTTCTTTTCTGGTGTGTTTGTTGAGACCGATGAATTGTGGGTTTATGATCAAGTTTATCTATGAACAATATTTAAATCTTCTCTGAATTCTTTTATGTATTATTGGTTATCTTTGCAAGTCTCTTTGAATTATCAGTTTGGTTTGGCCTACTAAATTGATCTTTGCTGCAATAGGAGAAGTGCTTAGCTTTGGGTTCAATCTTGCGGTGTCCTTTCCTAGTGACAGTAGGGGCAGCAGGGCACATATTGTATTGTTGCCATCGAGGATAACAAGATGGGGTTTATATCATATTGCATCAGTTTATCCCTCTACATCATATCATCTTACTTAAAGCGTTACTCTGTTCTTTTGAACTTAATACTCTAGATGCATGCTGGATAGTGGTCGATGTGTGGAGTAATAGTAGTAGATGCAGGCAGGAGTCGGTCTACTTGTCTCGGACGTGATGCCTATATACATGATCATACCTAGATATTCTCATAACTATGCTCAATTCTGTCAATTGCTCAATAGTAATTTGTTTACCCACTGTAATACTTATGCTCTCGAGAGAGGCCACTAGTGAAATCTATGGCCCCCGGGGTCTATTTTCCATCATATTAATCTCCCGTTAACAAGCTATTTCTTGTACCATTTTTATTTTGCTTTATTTACTTTGCATCTTTATCATAAAATTACCAAAAATATTATCTTATCATATCTATCAAATCTCACTTTCGTAAGTGACCGTGAAGGGATTGACAACCCCTTTATTGCGTCGGTTGCGAGGATTTTATTTGTTTGTGTAGGTGTGAGGGACTCGTGCGTGGCCTCCTACTGGATTGATACCTTGGTTCTCAAAAACCGAGGGAAATACTTATGCTACTTTGCTGCATCACCCTTTCCTCTTCAAGGGAAAACCAATGCAATACTCAAGAGGTAGCAAGAAGGATCTCTGGCACCGTTGCCGGGGAGTCTGCGCAAAAGTCAACATACCAAGTACCCATCACAAACCCTTATCTCCCGCATTACATTATTTGCCATTTGCCTCTCGTTTTCCTGTTCCCCACTTCGCCCTTGCCATTTTATTCGCCCTCTCTTTTCTGTTCACCTCTTTTTCGCATGCTTCTTGTTTGCTCGTGTGTTGGATCGCTTGCTTGTCGTTATGGCTAGTCCCCTATCTTCTCCGTTGTCTCCCGAAAATGAAGTTCTTAATTTAAGCAAAGACAAGGAGAAAACTTAAAAGATGCTTGGTTTAGAATGATGGGATTTTATCGTAATTGCACCCTAGAGGTGAATTTTAGAATTCTGCTTCCCAACTTTTATGTTGGATTGAATATGTCTCATAGACAACTCTTGGATTGCGTTGCCAAAGGCAATTTTATTGAAATTGAACCCAGTATTGCGCATGAAATTATAGTGGGTATAGTGGGAACACTACCTCAACAAAAGGGGCCTCATCATACCCAAGAAGAAACGCAAGTTTTTGAGAAAATTTGCGAAGTAACCAAGATTTTACAAAAAACTCTTGAACCTCTTAAGAGTGTTAGCGGGAATCTCCACCGCATGAATATGTTGATTACCCTTTGCAATAAGCGGTTGGACTTTTTAGATCTCAAAATTTCCGAATATGAAGGGAAAATTAAAGAACCTCCCGCATTCGAGCATAACTCCGCTAAAAAATTAAAGACCCAAGATGATATTACCTAGATCTATCCTTGCTATTATGCCTAGCTAGGGGCGTTAAACGATAGCGCTTGTTGGGAGGCAACCCAATTTTATTTTTATTCCTTGATTTTTTTTCTCCTGTTTAGTAATAAATAATTTGTCTAGCCTCTGTTTTGGTTATGTTTTTTGTGTTTAATTAGTGTTTGTGCCAAGTAGAACCGTTGGGAAGACTTGGGGAAAGTCTTTTTAATCTTGCTGTAAAAAACAGAAACTTTAGCGCTCACAAGAATTGCTGCCATTTTTATTTGGAAGGTGATATTTATTTAATTATTTTTGCAGATGATTAATACATAAATTCCTCACGTCCATAAATTTATTTTAGAATTTTTGGGGTTCCAGAACTTGCGTTAGCTACAGATTACTACAGACTTCTGTTTTTGACAGATTCTGTTTTTCTTGTGTTGTTTGCTTATTTTGATGAATCTATGGCTAATAAAATAGTTTATAAACCATAGAAAAGTTGGAATACAGTAGGTTTAACACCTATATAAATAAATAATTAGTTCATTACAGTACCTTGAAGTGGTGTTTTGTTTTCTTTCGCTAACGGAGCTCACGCGATTTTCTACTTTAAGTTTTGTGTTGTGAAGTTTTCAAGTTTTGGGTAAAAGATTTGATGGATTATGGAAAAAGGAGTGGCAAGAGCCTAAGCTTGGAGATTCCCATGGCACCCCAAGATAATATAAGTACACCTAAAAGCCAAAGCTTGGGGATGCCCCGGAAGGCATCCCTCTTTCGTCTACTTTCATCGGTAACTTTACTTGGAGCTATATTTTTATTCACCACATGATATGTGTTTTGCTTGGAGCGTCTTGTATTATTTGAGTCTTTATTTTTTAGTTTACCACAATCATCTTTTCTGTACACACCTTTTGAGAGAAACACACATGCTTCAGAATTTATTAGAATACTCTATGCACTTCACTTATATCTTTTGAGCTATATAGTTTTTGCTCTAGTGCTTCACTTATATCTTCTAGAGCATGGTTGTTGATTTGTTTTATAGAAACTATTATTCTCTCATGCTTCACTTATATTATTTTGAGAGTCTTAAACAGCATGGTAATTTGCTTAAATTGCGAAATTAATCCTAATATGCTAAGTATTCGAGACTAGTAAAAAACTTTCTTATGAGTGTGCTAAATACTAAGAGAAGTTTGATGATTGATGATTGTTTTGAGATATGGAGGTAGTGATATTAAAGTTGTGCTAGTTGAGTAGTTGTGAAATTGAGAAATACTTGTGTTGAAGTTTGCAAGTCCCATAGCATGCACGTATGGTAAACGTTATGTAACAAATTCGAAACATGAGGTGTTCCTTGATTGTCTTCCTTATGAGTGGCGGTCGGGGACGAGCGATGGTCTTTTCCTACCAATCTATACCCCTAGGAGCATGCGTGTAGTGCATGGTTTTTGATGACTTGTAGATTTTTGCAATAAGTATATGAGTTCTTTATGACTAATGTTGAGTCCATGGATTATACACACTCTCACCCTTCCACCATTGCTAGCCTCTTCGGTACCGTGCATTGCCCTTTCTCACATTGAGAGTTGGTGCAAACTTCGCCGGTGCATCCAAACCCCGTGATACGATACACTCTTTCACACATAAACCTCCTTATATCTTCCTCAAAACAGCCACCATATCTACCTATTATGGCATTTCCATAGCCATTACGAGATATTGCTATGCAACTTTCCACCGTCCCGTTTATCATGACACGTTCATCATTGTCATATTGCTTTGCATAATCATGTAGTTGACATCGTATTTGTGGCAGAGCCACCATTCATAATTTTTCATACATGTCACTCTTGATTCATTGCTATCCCGGTATACCGCCGGAGGCATTCAGATAGAGTCATACTTTGTTCTAGTATCGAGTTGTAATCATTGTGTTGTAAATAAATAGAAGTGTGATGATCATCATTCATAGAGTATTGTCCCAAAAAAAGAAAGGCCAAAAAAAGAAGGCCCCAAAAAATAGAAAATAAAAAGGGACAATGCTACTATCCTTTTTTCCACACTTGTGCTTCAAAGTAGCACCATGATTTTCATGATAGAGAGCCTCTTGTTTTGTCACTTTCATATACTAGTGGGAATTTTTCATTATAGAACTTGGCTTGTATATTCCAACAATGGGCTTCCTCAAATGCCCTAGGTCTTCGTGAGCAAGCAAGTTGGATGCACACCCACTTAGTTTCTTTTGTTGAGCTTTCATGCATTTATAGCTCTAGTGCATCCGTTGCATGGCAATCCATACTCCTTACATTAACATCAATCGATGGACATCTCCATAGCCCGTTGATTAGCCGCGTTGATGTGAGACTTTCTCCTTTTTTGTCTTCTCCACATAACCCTCATCATTATATTCTATTCCACCCATAGTGCTATATCCATGGCTCACGCTCATGTATTGCGTGAAGGTTGAAAAAGTTTGAGATTACTAAAGTATGAAACAATTGCTTGGCTTGTCATCAGGGTTGTGCATGATGAGAGCATTCTTCTGTGACAAAAATAGAGAATGACTAAACTATATGATTTTGTAGGGTTGAACTTTCTTTGGCCATGTTATTTTGAGAAGACATAATTGCTTAGTTAGTATGCTTGAAGTGTTATTGCTTCTATGTCAATATTAAACTTTTATCTTGAATCTTTCGGATCTGAATATGCATACCACAATTAAGAGGGTTACATTAAAAAATTATACCAAGTAGCATTCCGCATCAAAAATTCTGTTTTTATCATTTACCTACTCGAGGATGAGCAGGAATTAAGCTTGGGGATGCTTGATACGTCTCCAATGTATCTATAATTTTCGATTGCTTCATGATATATTATATTCTATTTTCGATGATTAATGGGCTTTGTTATACACTTTTATATTATTTTTGGGAGTAACCTATTAACCGGAGGCCCATCCCAGAATTGCTGTTTTTAAGCCTATTTCAGAGTTCCGCAGAAAAAGAATATCAAACGGAGTCCAAACGGAATGAAACCTTCGAGAACGTGATTTACAGAACGAACATGATCCAGAGGACTTGGACCCTATGTCAAGACATCAACCAGGAAGGCACGAGGTAGGGGGCGTGCCTACCCCCCAAGCACGCCCTCCACCCTCGTGGGGCCCATGTTGCTCCACCGACGTACTTCTTCCTCCTATATATACCTACGTACCCCCAAACTACCAGATACGGAGCCAAAACCCTAGTTCCACTGCTGCAACCTTCTATACCCATGAGATCCCATCTTGGGGCCTTTTCCGGAGCTCCGCCGGAGGGGGCATCGATCACGGAGGGCTTCTACATCAACACCATAGCCTCTCCGATGATGTGTGAGTAGTTTACCTCAGACCTTCGGGTCCATAGTTATTAGCTAGTTGACTTCTTCTCTCTTTTTGGATCTCAATACAAAGTTCTCCATGATTCTCGTGGAGATCTATTCGATGTAATCTTCTTTTGCGGTGTGTTTGTTGAGACCGATGAATTGTGGGTTTATGATCAAGTTTATCTATGAACAATATTTGAATCTTCTCTGAATTCTTTTATGTATGATTGGTTATCTTTGCAAGTCTCTTTGAATTATCAGTTTGGTTTGGCCTACTAGATTGATCTTTCTTGCAATAGGAGAAGTGCTTAGCTTTGGGTTCAATCTTGCGGTGTCCTTTCCCAGTGATAGTAGGGGCAGCAAGGCACATATTGTATTGTTGCCATCGAGGATAACAAGATGGGATTTATATCATATTGCATGAGTTTATCCCTCTACACCATGTCATCTTACCTAAAGCGTTACTCTGTTCTTTTGAACTTAATACTCTAGATGCATGCTGGATAGCGGTCGATGTGTGAAGTAATAGTAGTAGATGCAGGCAGGAATCGGTCTACTTGTGTCGGATGTGATGCCTATATACATGATCATACCTAGATATTCTCATAACTATGCTCAATTCTGTCAATTGCTCAACGGTAATTTGTTTACCCATCGTAATACTTATGCTCTCGAGAGAAGCCACTAGTGAAACATGTGGCCCCCAGGTCTATTTTCCATCATATTAATCTCCCGTCAACAAGCTATTTCTTGTGTCGTTTTTATTTTTGTTTATTTACTTTGCATCTTTATCATAAAAGTACCAAAAGTATTATCTTATCATATCTATCAGATCTCACTTTCGTAAGTGACCGTGAAGGGATTGAAAACCCCTTTATTGCGTTGGTTGCGAGGATTTTATTTGTTTGTGTAGGTGCGAGGGACTCGTGCGTGGCCTCCTACTGGATTGATACCTTGGTTCTCAAAACTGAGGGAAATACTTATGCTACTTTGCTGCATCACCCTTTCCTCTTCAAGGGAAAACCAATGCAGTGCTCAAGAGGTAGCACTGTGCCATCCCTGGATCAGTATGCTGGCACACACAGTACATCAATGTATATGTCAAAGTGCAATCACATGTATAAATAATGTAAAACTGATATATACCTCATAATTCTTATCGAAAACAAACAATCGGGTGTGGAGTCCCATCAACGCCATATTGCATATAGTATAGTTTATCATCTGTTTTTCTTACAATGATCTTACCGGTACATTCAATGTACGGACCTACACGACTGCAACGTCTCATGTTGCAGATATCTTTCTTCCGATGAGTAAGAGTACGGTACAGGTTTACGGTCTACACTCAACCTGCCGATGGCGTTGATGGGACTCCACACCCGATTGTTTGTTTCCGCTGAGACTTATGAGGTATATATATATATATATCAGTTTGACGTTATTTATACATGTGATTGCACTTTGATATATATATTGATGTACTGTGTGTGCCAACATACCGATATAGGGATGGCACAGATACACAGAGACTTGACCGTCTGAGGTCGGGTCGCTACAGATATGGTATCAGAGCACATGTTGACTGTAGGACGTGACCCTAGAAATCGAGAAGCCATAGTACAAGATATCTCTAAAACTTTATTTTCAAAAAGACCCTTACTTCTCAGCTTTTCTGATTTTATCAACTAGTCCATCTTATCTGGTTAGAATATACCCCATTCCCTTTTGACCACACGGCGGATCGACTGAAGCCGCTCCAAGAAGGACAAGATATCGGACAACTGATGACCTTTTCAGAGTAAAAAGAGGATTTCACCATGCATTAAAATAGTTGAAGCTACAACAGTTGAAGACCCCAATAGGAATGACCTTTGTTTTGTACTACTCTCATAACACCTGATTTCTTTTATTGAACCTTCCTTATTTCAAACTATAGATGGAGAGCTATGTTCTGAACAAAAGAGAACACTACGAGAAGGTTCTTGGAAGCCCTTCCTTGTGGAGCTAGTCAGGCTGCTGAAGCTACCGATTCCTGAGATCAAGGCAACTAAGAGGACGTCTAGATCATGGGGAGTCAAGACCCAAGTTTTTGGCCGTAAAGAAGACCCCAAGACTGTAGACATCAGCTTTGGAACTATAAATGGTGACTATGATATGGGCATCAACACTGCCATCCATGATGCTATTGCACGCTTATGCTATCGTCATCGTGCTGCACTAAACCCACACTTCTTTGGAAGGATTGGATGGAAGAAGTTTTATGGAGCAACTATTGCCTTGACGGAAGCGCAAAAGATGAAGTTCTCCCCACTATTAGTGTACAATCAAGATCTATAACAATACGTCAAGAATCTTCAGATGGACCTCCTGGAAGCCCTGTTTGACAATGAAGCACTACGAGAAGAGGTCGAGACTCAGAGACTGAAGGTAGACAAGCTGGAGGAGGAGAACCTCGAGATCCCGAGAATGCGTCAGGAACTGAAAAGCAGCAGGACCATGTCTCATGCTAAGGACGTTGAGGTCCAAAAGCTCAAGGAACAACTTCAGGACGTACAGGGTCGTCACAAGAAACTCCGCGTCGATAGGGAAAATCTAGCAGAAGAATTGGAGGAGATCAAGTCCACACAGAAAAAGCCCCAGTGGGGAAAATGACCAAGTTCCCGATAAATTAGCTTAGTAGTAGCCCACCCTGAGAGAAGTAAAGATGAACGCTTTCTCGATTTAAGTATCTGACCATACCAACATATGTGGATGGCGATACTATAGAATTGATTGAATAAATGAATGCTTGGTTGCTATTTTTTGTGTTTTGTTAATGGTTGGATAGATGCGATATTCGTAGGCTTGTAGTTATTTCAACCTTGAGAGACGTAAGTTACGGAAGAATGGTAGAAGGCCTTCATATGGGAAAAACATTAGGAATTGGAGACTCCCGGGCATTGAAGACCTGAAGAAATGAACACTTAGAAACGAAACCATAGTAGAACGGCCCATTACAAATGGTACTTTTTTATTTTGAGCTAGGATTTGTTTGTTGATGGGTGGGTATTTGCTTTCTCTTTCTATCCCAACCAGACCCCGAAACCTTGAACCCATGGACAAGCTGAACACCAAACTTTTCTGGAGACAATTAAATTTTCCCCATGGAGATCCATTCTTTGTTCTGAGTACCCCTCTTATCCTACACATGCAGATGACAACCCTTTATGAGTCTTTCCTCAAGGGCCTGGAAACGATCATGACCCTGACAAGTGATCATGATTACCCGAAGATCCTGAAGGACATGATGAAGCATATTCACCTTGAAGGAGATGCAGTCTACGAAGGCTACCCCTTGATGCAAAAGGGAGTGGAACTTTGGTATGTGGAGGTACACCTCCACCGTATGAAAGGAGTTTGCCCAAAGATGATGGGGCAGTACTTTTTCATCTCACGTGTACCACAAGCAACTTTCTTCGACGCTGTTCGTGAAGCAGCCATGGAAGCCATACGCCAGGTCGGATAAATACTTGAAGCAAGATTCTGTTATACTCAGCAATGCCTAAGAAAAGTGCATGCAGAGATGATGGAGGTGAAGCTCAAGGCCACTACGATGAAATAGAAGATTGAAGATTTCAAGGCGCATGTCGCACAATTTCAGTGGGACTGAAGAATACTCAAGGAGGAAAAATGAATAAAGTTGGACGTAATGCCTGACCATACCAAACCATGTGGATGGCAGCATTTGTAATAAAGTACCTTTTGGAAATTGGATCTACGAAAGTGGTTAAGGATGTAATAAAAGATTTGATATGAAAATAATATGATTTATGGATAAACTAGTGCATTTAATTTTAGGTGTGGTAGTACTTCATAAAGCCATAGGATCAATGAAGAAAGAAATGTGTTATTCATGACGGTCCATAGAAGGGAGCTGGACCAAATAAGTTGGAATCTTGTATAATCATCACCACAAGGGTATGAAGAAATGAAGCACTAATGGATTTAAAGGAGGTGTAATGTTGGAATATGGAATAAGAGTAACACCAAGGATGAGTTAAAGTTGTACAAGTGTTGAAGTGGGCCCATAACCCACATGCCCGGGAATTAATAAGGGTCAAGTACTCTCTAGAAGAAGAAATTTTGGAAGAAGTTGTGATTTCATCAGCAGACGTTTCATAGGAGATTGCACAAAAATCCAAGAGTTTTGAAGAACGATAGATGTTTTGTTCAGCTTGCAGAAATAATGGAATTACCCGAACCCAGCTCGTGGACAAGAGAAATTCTGCAATGCTTATGAGAATGCTCGAGTGTTAGAAATGGGAGATTCGCTAAACCTTATACAGAGTAATGATTTGTGTGCGGAATGGATTGATCACCATACCGACTTACTCCGATCATTTGCTCTTGCTATTTAGAATGGTAAATCTAAGTGACTTACCCATAGTAGAGAGACGACGATGGCAAACCTTGTTTAAACCCTAGAATGGTAGAACGATGAAACCCTACACAGGCAACCGTTGCCAATCGTAGGTTATACGGTGAGATTTAGCCCAGACCCATTTTCTGCAGGAGTAACCATTAATTGTTGACCACCATGAGATTTTTGATAGTTGTTTAGTGCTGGCGACAGACCCGTCAACTAAGAAGACTCATCCTCGGAAGAACCTCACCAGGATTGAGAGGACACAAGATTTTGAGAAAAGGGGGTTATGCCCCTACCGGAAGAGCCTCAGTGAAGGAATTATCCTAGAGAATATGAGAAGACCCACATCGTTTGGGTACATGAGTTTTCTTGTAATCATAACCCTTATTTTAAGTGTGGTAGCACACTAGACCATTCCGTTCAATGGATTTGCTGGAAGACCCCCAAACCATAACCTTTTCTTGCTAGCCTCTCCGAATCTCGAGGACGAGATTCATTTTAAGTGTGGTTGGTTTGTAACATCCCAAAATTCTAAATTTTGGAATGTTATATTAAATAATTACTTTTGATTGTTTGTTTGATTGTTGTGTATTTTATTTGCCTCTAATAATATGTTCATGTTTTAGGATTATTTTTCCTGAACATTTTGATATATAATATGAGTATATTATTTTTTTAGTTTTGCTTAGTTTATTTTTGTTTTGTTCTCTGTTTAAAAGAAAAAGGGAAAGAAGTCTTTTTAAAAGGCTGAAGCCGAGTCGTCCAGGCCACCTCTCTCTCTCCCCGCGGCCCAGCTCGCCCAGCAGCTCGGTCCCGTGCCCGAAAGCTCTTTGCACCGGCTGCCCGATACCCTCGCTCTCCCACCTTTCTCACTGACGCCGGGCCCCACTCCTCATCTTCTTGCTCGGGACGCCAGGCCGAACCCAGTGGCCGTTCATCACGCCGCCGTATCCCGGAGCTCTCGGGATCGCTGAGCTCCTTCGCCCAACCCCTCCTCCAAGGCTTCCCCCTATAAAAACCCTTGCCCCTCGTCCGATCCCCCCTAAATCCCCCTGGCCCTCTCTCTCATCTTGCCAGATTCGCTCGCCGGAGTTGCCCGAGCTCGCCGCCGCCATTGCAGTCCCCCTGCTCCCTACAACCATCCCCAAGCCTCTCCACCACCACCATTGCAACCGCCGTAGTCGTGTGCACCTTCCCGTGTACTCGCTGGAGCTCTAGGACAACCGGAGCGCCCCCACCACCGACGCCCGAACTCCAACGCCGTCTCCACCTTGCCGTCGACCTCCTCCGTCCACCTACGCCACCACTTCGAGCACCGATGGACTCATCGTCGAACTCCGCGTCCGCCCATGCCTTCGCCGGAGATCTCTGACGACCGGAGCATCGCCGCCGCCAACGTCCGAGCCGCATCGCCGGCGACCACCACCGCTGTAAGCTCCGATGACCTCCCTTCGTTAGATCTTTAATGTACGGTCTAGATTAGAACGGATCGAATAGTTATTTTATTAGATTGGTTTTAGTGTGGTTTATTTACGGTTAGTTCGATTTAGATCTAAACCAGTTCACTGGTTTACTTTTATTCGTACGCGCGTTAGCGGTTTGGTTATACATCGGTCAAGCGCGGTTTAGCGATGGATCACCCACCATTTAGCCCAGTAACAGCCCACCACGTAGCACTTGTCCGATTTGTTTTTTTTTTGTTCTGTTAAAAAAACAGGAATAGTTTCAATCTTAGATTGCTTATATCGTTTAGGTTTTAAGTCCAAATTGAATGATTCTTTTTGCATTAGATTCAAAATTTCTTGAAGTTTCTGGTAGTGCCATTGGATTTCAAATTTGAGTAGTTTAAAATCTTGTTTGATGAAATTTATTCAAATCACTATTTTGGCCGTATTTTTAGTTTTATAAAATATTTTTGATTGATTCTTTTTGCTAGGTTTTTTTATTGTTTTGTCTATACAGTAGCTTATATTTATTTATTTTTTGTTTATTTTAATTAGGTTTTGGCGGTGAAGTTGTTGGTGTAGATCGTTGTCGCGATGATGGCCCCGGCGGTGTTCCGGCTCCACCGGGAGACAGGGGGAGAGAGCCCCCCTTCTTCTTCTTCTTCCTTGACCTTCCCCCTAGATGGGAGAAGGGTTTCCCCTCTGGTCCATGGCCCCTCCGAGATTGGATCTCTCTCTCTGTTTCCTTCTGTTTCTGCGCTCCAGATTCTAGCCTTTCACCGTTTCTTATATTCCCGGAGATCCGTAACTCCGATTGGACTGAAATTATAACACGATTTGTATCCGGATATTGGCTTTCTTGCGGTGAAAGAAGGGCACCAACCACCTTACGGGGTGGCCATGAGAGTGCCTCGTGCCCCCTCGGGCATCGTCTCACATTGATTCTTCTTCCCGAAAATCACATATATTCCAAAAAAAATCTCCGTAAGTTTTTATCCCGTTTGGACTCCATTTGATATGGATTTTCTGCGAAACAAAAAACATGCAAAAAACAAGAACTAGCACTGGGCACTGGATCAATATGTTAGTCCCTAAAATAGTATAAAAAGTTGCCAAAAGTATATGAAAGTTGTATAATATTGGCATGGAACAGTAAAAAATTATAGATACAACGGAGACGTATCACATGGGAAATGTGACTTGTGGTCGGGGAGAAAACGGGGTGGGGAAGGGGGGGTGGTAGATATTTTGGCGGTAGGCCAAAAATTTCGAAATGTGGAGGGAAACTTTGCGTGCGGTGCCGCTAGACACCATTCACTTTGAACGATTGTGTGGATCGCAAACGATTATTCTGCTTTACACGCATGGGATGAGTTTGATAATTCAAAGTTTGGTGGAAATTTCCCCGGGTACGTCATTGCATAAACTTCGCTTGCTAATTTGGGCACACAAAAGTGCGTACAGCACACATACCACACTTACTGAATCAACCAATTTTATTAATTAAACAGAGCCAGTTGATCTAAACATTGCTCTAACAAAAGACCAACATTAAAAAAAGCCTAAGTACGCATAATTTTAACAAATCCGCCATCGCGCCGGTCTATGCATCGCCGATGTGAGATGAGACGTCGATGACTTGTCCTGGCGAAATGCCGCCGTTGGTGGACTCCGCGTCCCCCCTGCTGAAGTCGACTGTGTCCTTTTCCTCGGCGCCGCCCTCAAGGTTGTAGTACTCGTAGTAGTGGCTGCGCCAGAGCTCGCGTTGGTACTCCACCGTCGATTCCTCGACGGGCACACTCTTCTCTACCTCAACCTCGGCCACGCGCAACTCCTACTCCTGACGCTCCTCCATCTCCGCCGCCTCCTGCATCTCCAGCTCCCGCTCAGCGAACTCATGAGGAAGCAGGTACTCCATGGTACCACCGCCTTTTCAGACGTGGGTTGCATGCTGGATTCCGAGGTGGCCTGGAATATCTTGGCATGTGCGTACTCAATCTTGGCGTGGATGGCCTCGACCCGGGCCAGGGCTACATCGGCGGAACGAACGGCAGCTCGAGCGCTCTTGGTATTTGTAGCCACCATCGTAGTTGCAGCTGCAGCCATCTCCGCTGCTGTAGCTGCCCTGTCGTTTGCCGCCGACGCCCTCTCAGCAGATGTGGCCGCACTCAATGCGGATACGGCGGCACTTTCGGCACAGGCGGCGGCGCTCGGCGAGGACGCAACCATCGTACGGGCCTTCACGAAGCGTTTCCACGATGTCATCTTTGCAAGAAGGGTGTGTGGGAATGGGGATCGAGATTCGTCGATTCGGGGGTTGCCAGCACTAGAGAAGACGAGCCGACGAAGCTTAAGGAGGAAGACTTAAATAGACCCAGAAATTTTCATCGCAAAAGGTTCCTACAAAAAAATTGTGTCTGATGTTCTGGATATTTTTTATTAGCTGTGAAAGATGAAATTGGAGTAAAGTGGCAACGGATGGTGTTTTAAATGTACGAGAAAATTTGTAGTACTAGTACAACTTTCATGTCAAATTTTGGAAAATTTCAGGGGTCATTTAACTTTTTAAAACATTTAAGTGATTTTCTAGCCATTTAATGACTGTAATTGAAATTTGAACTACATGTACATGTAACAGCTAACCATAACGGTTTGAAAAGTCATATTTTGTGTAGTTTTATGAGATTTAATTCCACGTGCAGTAAATTGGAAGGAATTTTCAAACATATTGGTCTAATGGCTATGACACAATTAAGCATGGAATGCCATGGCATTTAAATTTCATTTTTTTTAAAAAAGATCAGAAACACATGAAACCTTGCTTAATTTAATGTCATGCCACCAAGATGATGTGGTAAAAAAATTGGCATGTTTGACGAAAGTTTGGACACACAACCCTCACAAACCGAAGCAACTCACTAGAAGGCTCGTGGTTCCGAAGGGACACTTGTACCCGTCGGTGCTATACAAACGGTTTTTAACCCCTTTCCGCGATGGCATTTGGAACCGTCGCCTAGTGAGTGACGGCGATAGGGGGTGATACGTCTCCAACGTATCTATAATTTTTGATTGTTCCATGCTATTATATTATCAACCTTGGATGTTTTATATGCATTATATGCTATTTTATATGATTTTTGGGACTAACCTATTAACCTAGAGCCCAGTTCCAGTTTCTGTTTTTTTCCTTGTTTTAGAGTATCGCAGAAAAGGAAAATCAAACGGAGTCCAATTGACATGATACTTCACAGAACTTATTTTTGGACCATAAGAAGCCCACGGAGTATCAGAGTTGGACCAGGAGAGTCCTGGGCTGCCCACGAGGGTGGGGGGCGCGCCCCCTGCCTCGTGGACAGCCCGGAGGTCCACTGACGTACTTCTTCCTCCCATATATACCCATATACCCTAAAAAATTCGGGGAGCACAATAGATCGGGAGTTCCGCCGCCAGAAGCCTCCGTAGCCATCGAAAACCAATCTAGACCCGTTCCGGCACCCTGCCGGAGGGGGAATCCTTCTCCGGTGGCCATCTTCACCATTTCGGTGCTCTCCATGACGAGGAGGGAGTAGTTCTCCCTCGGGGCTGAGGGTATGTACCAGTAGCTATGTGTTTGATCTCTCTCTCTCTCGTGTTCTTGAGGTGGTACGATCTTGATGTATCGCGAGCTTTGCTATTATAGTTGGATCTTATGATTTTTCTCCCCCTCTACTCCCTTGTAATGGATTTAGTTTTCCCTTAGAAGTTATCTTATCGGATTGAGTCTTTAAGGATTTGAGAACACTTGAAGTACGTCTTGCGTGGGATAACCGTGGTAACAATGGGGTATTCTATGATGCACTTGATGTATGTTTTGGTGATCAACTTGCGGGCTACATGACCTTGGGAATCTATGCATAGGGGTTGGCACACGTTTTCGTCTTGACTCTCCGGTAGAAACTTTGGGGCACTCTTTGAGGTTCTATGTGTTGGTTGAGTAGATGAATCTGAGATTGTGTGATGCATATCATATAATCATACACACGGATACTTGAGGCGACATTGGAGTATCTAGGTGACATTAGCGTTTTGGTTGATTTGTGCCTGAAGGTGTTATTCTAGTACGAACTCTAGGGCTGTTTGTGACACTTATCGGAATAGCCCAACGGATTGATTGGAAAGAATAACTTTGAGGTGGTTTCGTACCCTACCATAATCTCTTCGTTTGTTCTCCGCTATTAGTGACTTTGGAATGACTCTTTGTTACATGTTGAGGGATAGTTATATGATCCAATTATGTTATTATTGTTGAGAGAACTTGCACTAGTGAAAGTATGAACCCTAGGCCTTGTTTCAACACATTGCAATACCGTTTGTGCTCACTTTTATCATTAGTTTCCTTGCTATTTTTATATTTTCAGATTACAAAAACCATTATCTACTATCCATATTGCACTTGTATCACCATCTCTTCGCCGAACTAGTGCACCTATACAATTTACCATTGTATTGGGTGTGTTGGGGACACAAGAGACTCTTTGTTATTTGGTTGAAGGGTTGTTTGAGAGAGACCATCTTCATCCTACACCTCCTACGGATTGATAAACCTTAGGTCATCCACTTGAGGGAAATTTGCTACTGTCCTACAAACCTCTGCACTTGGAGGCCCAACAACGTCTACAAGAAGAAGTTTGTGTAGTAGACATCAAGCTATTTTCTGGAGCCGTTGCTGGGGAGGTTAGCGCTTGAAGGTATATCTTTATATCTTGCAATCGGATCTTTTTGTTTCTTGTTTTATCACTAGTTTAGTTTATAAAAGAAATTATAAAAAATGGAATTAAGGGTACCTCATATGCTTCATCTTTTTAATGTCTTTCATGAGAATAAGGATTCCGATAATTGTGTTCAAGTGCTAGAAGAATAATGCATTAGAATGTTTGGCACTAAATATTTGAATGATGAGCATGATTGCAATGTTGTTAGTATGAATTCCTTGAATATCCATGATGCTAATGATATGCAAAGCCACAAGCTTGGGGAAGCTATGTTTGATGATGAAGATGATATTTTTTCCCCCAAGTTTTGATGAGAAAATTTATTATGATGAAAGCATGCCTGCTATTTATGATGATTATATTGATAAAAGTGGATTTGAAGAGGTCATGACTTTATTTTGTGATGAATCCACTATTCCGGAAGAGGTTCCACTTGATTATGAGAACAAAGTTGCTATCTATGACGATTATTGATGACTTGTATACTATAAAGAATAATGATATCCATGAAACTTGTCATCATGATTTTAGTTTTCCATTGGATTATGCCTCACATGATAATTATTTTGTTGAGTTTGCTCCCACTATTATTCATGAGAAGAATTTTGCTTGTGTGGAGAGTAATAAAATTTCTATGCTTGTAGATCATGAAAAGAATGCTTTAGGTGCTGGTTATATTGTTGAATTCATTCATGATGCTACTGAAAATTATTATGAGGGAGGAACATATGCTTGTAGGAATGGCAATAATACCAAGTTTCCTCTCTATGTGCTTAAAGTTTTAAAGTTATGCTTGTTTTGCCTCCCTATGCTAGTTGATTATTGCTCCCATAAATTGTTTGCTCACAAAATCCCTATGCATAGGAAGAGGGTAAGACTTAAATGTTCTAGTCATATTGTTCATGATGCTCTCTTTATGTTTCAATTCTTATCTTTTATGTGAGCATCATTGGAATCATCATGCCTAGCTAGGGGCGTTAAACGATAGCGCTTGTTGGGAGGCAACCCAACTTTATTATTGTTCCTTGATTTTTGCTCCTGTTTAGTAATAAATAATTTATCTAGCCTCTGTTATTATTGAGTTTTTATGTTTTAATTAGTGTTTATGCCAAGTAGAACCGTTGGGAAGACTTGGGGAAAGTCTTTTTAATCTTGCTGTAAAAAACAGAAACTTTAGCGCTCACGAGAACTGCTGCCATTTTTATTTGGAAAGTACTATTTAGTTAATTATTTTTGAAGATGATTAATAGGTAAATTCCTCATGTCCAGAAATTTATCTTAGAATTTTTGGGGTTCCATAACTTTTCTTTAGTTACAGATTACTACAGACTGTTCTGTTTTTGACATATTCTGTTTTTCATGTGTTGTTTGCTTATTTTGATGAATCTATGGCTAGTAAAAGAGTTTATAAACCATAGAGAAGTTGGAATACAGTAGGTTTAACACCAATATAAATAAATAATGAGTTCATTACAGTACCTTGAAGTGGTGTTTTGTTTTCTTTCGCTAACAGAGCTCACGAGATTTTCTATTTTGAGTTTTGTGTTGTGAAGTTTTCAAGTTTTGGGTTAAGTTTTGATGGACTATGGAATAAGGAGTGGCATGATCCTAAGCTTGGGGATGCCCAAGGAACCCCAAGGCAATATTCAAGGACAACAAAGATCCTAAGCTTGGGGATGCCCCAGAAGGCATCCCCTCTTTCGTCTTCGTTCATCGGTAACTTTACTTGGAGCTATATTTTTGTTCACCACGTGATATGTGTTTTGCTTGGAGCGTCATTTTCTTTTCTTTTGTTTTGCTTGCTATTTGAATAAAATACCAAGATCTGAAATTCTTAAATGTTAGAGAGTCTTCATATAGTTGCATAATTACTCGACTACTCATTAATCTTCACTTATATCTTTTGGAGTAGTTTGTTGTTGCTCTAGTGCTTCACTTATATCTTTTTAGAGCAACAGTGTTGGTTTTATTTTATAGAAATAGATGAACTCTCGTGCTTCACTTATATTATTTTGAGAGTCTTTAGAACAGCATGGTAGTTTGCAGTACAAGAAATCAGTTAATACATGACGGATTTCCGGTGACGTTCTAAGAATCCGTCATGAACTGGCCTAGTACGGTCCCAGAGCCCGCCGAAGCCCGCTGGAGCCCGTCTAACCCATTCCTCGTATAAAATCTAACCCTAAGCCTCTCCCTGCCCCCATCTCATTATCCCTCCGCCGCCGCCCCCATCATCTCCTTCCTTCTCCCTGATCCACTCCTTTCCGTCATCCACTCACCGACCGCTCCGACGGTCTCTCCTTCCTCCACCCAATCCCCACCTCCAGGCCACTCCCGTACTTCCTCCACTCGTAATCCTAGTGGAAACCATCACCCCTACACACCATCGTCTACTATCCCTTCTGCCCAATCTTCACGAGGATGGTTGATCCGCAGCATGTGTTGCTGATCTGCCTAGTTTGACGGCCGCAGCAGCCCGACTGATGAGATCCGCGTCTTGGGCGCGCGTAGATCCAACATGGGCTCAACCCCCATTGTTGGCCTTGTTGGAGCGGAGCGACCGTGCGGTGGCCGGTCTATGACAATGTCTCGCGGGAGGCCGTAGCCCTCGCCGCCACTGGATTCTGGTACAGCTCCCGCCCCTTCTGTTGGCTTCCTCGACGCCATGGCCTCATTCTGCTGCTTCGACCACAGGTCAGTTTCATTTGCCTAAGCCGGTAGCCATGACAGCCATTCGTGGGCATGTTGGTAAGCCTAAGGCCGGTGCGTGACCTCCCTCTTCAATCGATTGCTTAAGCTTGGCTACTGCCTTCTCCAAATCTTAGGGTGTGTGTGTCCATGCTGACATGGCGGCGACAGCGTCTATCGAGGGCTACAATGTGTATATGAGTGAGATGTGTGTGCGTGCAGTAGCCGGTGTGTTGTGTTTGTGGGTTTCCTCTGAATCTTTAACACTGAATTTTCTCTGTATCTTTACACTGCAGGGTACCTAGTAGAGACAGGAGGCAGGTCGACCTCCTTGATTATGATCTCTGTTTTTTCGGATGTAGGTCTATGTGGTGCCGTAATTTTGCCGAGATACCCTGCCTGCACTGTAAAGATATAGAGAATTAATTTAGTTTAATTTTCTCTGAATTTATACGAGGCCTAGGTGGTTGGCCTGCCATAGTTTGTTGTACACACTGCCGGTGGTGTACTATTGCGGAGGTTGACCTGGCTTGTCTAATACTAGTAGGCTGGTCGACCTGCCATAGTTTCTCATACACGCTGTAGTTCACTGAATTAAACACGAGTTGAAGAAACTACAGTAGTTCATCAACCAGCTGCACTGGGCTATGTGGGCTTCTATCAAGATCTAATTTAGTTTAATTTTCTACCAAGATCTAATTCAGTTTATATTTTTTGACAGTTTGATGTGTCTCTGTTCTGTAAATCAATATAATTAAATGTTCTATACGCATTCAGTTTAGTTTTCTATCAAAATATAATTCAGTATGTATCAATGTAATCAGGTGGTGAATAATTTCATCAAATAGGAGACATAATTTCTGTTACTGTATTAATATGGCGACATGTTCTGTTTAGAGGTTTCTCCATACACTTTTGTCCATATTGTCAACTGCAGCTCATTGAATATATATAACCAGAATTAAGTTTAATCTGAATCTAAGAAGAAAATTATGTTGGTACAGTGGCAGTCCTATGGCTGTAATGCAGAGGTTTAAACTTGTTCATTTGTGTACTAAGCACATGTAGTACTGCTACTATTAGTTGTGCGCCTACTAGTACTAGAACCAATGCCATGTAAGTTCACTCTCCCTCAACCTGGAGGCACGCACCAAGCTAGCAGTTGCCAACACAGTGACACATATTTCTTCAACTCATGTGCTCCCTGCCAGGTCGACCTCCACAGTAGTTTTGCCGACAAGTAAGGATTGATGTCTACTCTCTGATCCTAAATCTTTTCCCTGATGTTTTCCCATCTTTTTTATGATCAATTAACACTGTAATATCCTTGATTATGATTTCTGTTTTTCAGGATGTACGTAGGTCTAGGCGGTGCCATAGCAGCTGTGCCGCTGCATGGCGCAAAATAGAGCTCGAGAGGGCGGCCGTGATAACTGTGGTGGAGCTGCTCTGTGATCATCCAGGGGTTGGCTCTATTGCCACTCCTATGATTTCTCCGGTATTTACATTCCCCAGCTCAACTGCTACTGAACTGCACCTATTTAGTTGATTTAGTTCTGAGTTAGGCATTTTTCACCATGATGTGATTTTTTACTAATTTGTTTGTGCCCCTTGGATCTTGGTGAAATTTATCATCTCATGCACTTGAATTAAAGTAACCCCAGCATGCATGTTTTTAAGAGCAATAGTTTATACATCTATCCAGTATCTCCTAAGAGAACCATTTGCCACTTAGTTCTATAGATTTATTAGTGGCCGCACCTTATAGTTATTTTGCATGCCATTTGAAGTTAACTTGTCAAGCAGTTGTTTTTTACAAGTGTAAGTGCCTCGGATAAACATTTAGTTTCACGTGTATACATCTTGACACATGAAAATTTGAATGCCATTTTGCCGTCGGGTTTATATGGCCTCAACTGCTACTGACTACTTGTGTTCTCTGATGTATGTTCTATTACGTTGTCACTTATATGTCAACTTGATTAGACTTTCATTTAACCCACTTTTATTTGGATTAATTTTAGGCAACCTCACTTGATTAGATACTTTGTTATTCTCGTATGTAGGCACAGTAAAATTTAAGAAATTTGGACAACTGTTAATTTATTTTTGAAGTTTGTTCTTATTCTCTTATTTCTATTGTCTACTACTATCTAATGTTGTTGTAAATATGTTAGGTATGATTGGGTAGCAGGCTTCTTGGTGCTGGCCATCACAATCCGCCATGACATGATACTTACCATTAGGAGGGCTGATGACAAGAACCTGAATAACAAGCTCAATAGTATCATATGTTCTGTTGTTGTAAATTGGATTGTATTGGTTCCTAACCTTGTTGTGTGATATATTTTGGCAATATATTTTGTAAATTATCATTTCATGGAGGATTTTGTAAGTTGATGTGGTATATATAAAAATGGATGGATGCATATTGAATATTTGTGTAATATATGATCATTCTTTGGAAATACTTGGTCTTGGCCCAGAGTTGGTATTATGATTTGTGTAATGCATTAGGCTAAAATATGTATTGGTTCAAAATTGGTGCAGCAGATGTGTGGTAACGAAATTTAAATTGTGCCAAATTCCACAACGATTTATGTGACGAAAAATAATGTCCACGTAGGCAGCCACGTCATTCCAATTGGTCGATCGAAAATCCTACGTGGCGTTGGTCCTGTGACAGCTTGTTCCGTCATGAATGGTTGGGCCTATTTTGGGCTGGGTGGGCTTTAGGGAAGATCCATGACGGTCAAGGACTGTCATGGAAGGCCTAATGTCAAATTATGACTCGATATACATGACGGATTTCAAATCCGTCATTGATGGGCACCCATGACAGTTTTGCACTGATGCGTGATGGACAAGGACTGTCACGTATTAACAGGTTTCTTGTAGTGTTGCTTTGGTTATGAAACTAGTCCTAATATGATGGGCATCCAAGAGGGATATAATAAAAACTTTCATATAAAGTGCATTGAATACTATGAGAATTTTGATGCTTGATAATTGTTTTGAGATATGAAGATAGTGATATCAGAGTCATGCTAGTTGAGTAGTTGTGAAATTGAGAGATACTTGTGTTAAAGTTTGTGATTTTCGTAGCATGCACGTATGGTGAACCGTTATGTGATGAAGTCAGAGCATGATTTATTTATTGATTGTCTTCCTTATGAGTGGCAGTCGGGGACGAGCGATGGTCTTTTCCTACCAATCTATCCCACTAGGAGCATGCGCGTAGTACTTTGTTTCGATAACTAATCAATTTTTGCAATAAGTATGTGAGTTCTTTATGACTAATGTTGAGTCCATGGATTATACACACTCTCACCCTTCCACCATTGCTAGCCTCTCTACTACCGCGCAACTTTCGCCGGTACCATAAACCCACCATATACCTTCCTCAAAACAGCCACCATACCTACCTATTATGGCATTTCCATAGCCATTCTGAGATATATTGCCATGCAACTTTTCACCGTTCCATTATTATGACACGCTCCATCATTGTCATATTGCTACGCATGATCATGTAGTTGACATCGTATTTGTGGCAAAGCCACCATTCATAATTCTTCCATACATGTCACTCATGAGTCATTGCATATCCCGGTACACCACCAAAGGCATTCATATAGAGTCATATCTTGTTCTAAGTATCGAGTTGTAATTCTTGAGTTGTAAGTAAATAAAAGTGTGATGATCATCATTATTAGAGCATCGTCCCAGTGAGGAAAGGATGATGGAGACTATGATTCCCTCAAAAGTCAGGATGAGACTCCGGACGAAAAAAAGAGAGGGCAAAGAAGCCCAAAAAAAGAGGCCATAAAGAAAAGAGAGAACACCCAAATAAAAAATGAGAGAAAAAGAGAGAAGGGGGAATGCTACCATCCTTTTACCACACTTGTGCTTCAAAGTAGCACCATGATCTTCTTGATAGAGAGTCTCCTATGTTGTCACTTTCATATACTAGTGGTAATCTTTCGTTATACACTTGGCTTGTATATTCCAATGATGGGCTTCCTTAAAATGCCCTAGGTCTTCGTGAGCAAGCGATTTGGATGCACACCCACTAGTTTCTTTTGTTGAGCTTTCATACATTTATAGCTCTAGTGCATCCGTTGCATGGCAATCCCTACTCACTCACATTGATATCTATTGATGGGCAACTCCATAGCCCGTTGATACGCCTAGTTGATGTGAGACTATCTTCTCCTTTTTGTCTTCTCCACAACCACCATTCTATTCCACCTATAGTGCTATGTCCATGGCTCACGCTCATGTATTGCGTGAAGATTGAAAAAGTTTGAGAACATCAAAAGTATGAAACAATTGCTTGGCTTGTCATGGGGGTTGTGCATGATTTAAATATTTTGTGTGGTGAAGATAGAGCATGGCCAGACTATATGATTTTGTAGGGATAGCTTTCTTTGGCCATGTTATTTTGAGAAGATATGATTACTTGGTTAGTATGCTTGAAGTATTATTATTTTTATGTCAATATTAACTTTTGTCTTGAATCTTATGGATCTGAATATTCTTGCCACAATAAATAGAACTACATTGATAAATATGTTAGGTAGCATTCCACATCAAAAATTCTGTTTTTATCATTTACCTGCTAGAGGACGAGCATGAATTAAGCTTGGGGATGTTGATACGTCTCCAACGTATCTATAATTTTTGATTGTTACATGCTATTATATTATCAACCTTGGATGTTTTATATGCATTTATATGCTATTTTATATGATTTTTGGGACTAACCTATTAACCTAGGGCCCAGTGCCAGTTTCTGTTTTTTTCCTTGTTTTAGAGTATCGTAGAAAAGGAAAATCAAACGGAGTCCAATTGACCTGAAACTTCACGGAAAATTATTTTTGGACCAGAAGAAGCCCACCGTGTATCGGAGTTGGACCAGGAGAGTCCCGGTCTGCCCACGAGGGTGGGGGCGCGCCCACCCCCTGGGCGCGCCCCCTGCCTCGTGGACAGCTCGTAGGTCCACCGACATACTTCTTCCTCCCATATATACCCATATACCCTAAAAACTTCGGGGAGAAGAATAGATCGGGAGTTCCGCCGCCAGAAGCCTCCGTAGCCACCGAAAACCAATCTAGACCCGTTCCGGCACCTTGCCGGAGGGGGAATCCTTCTCCAGTGGCCATCTTCATCATCCCGGTGCTCTCCATGACGAGGGAGAAGTTCTCCCTCGGGGCTGAGGGTATGTACCAGTAGCTATGTGTTTGATCTCTCTTTCTCTCTCTCTCTCGTGTTCTTGAGGTGGTACGATCTTGATGTATCGCGAGCTTTGCTATTATAGTTGGATCTTATGATGTTTCTCACCCTCTACTCCCTTGTAATGGATTGAGTTTTCGCTTTGAAGTTATCTTATCGGATTGAGTCTTTAAGGATTTGATAACACTTGATGTATGTCTTGCATGGGATAACCGTGGTGACAATGGGGGTATTCTATGATCCACTTGATGTATGTTTTGGTGATCAACTTGCGGGTTCCGTGACCTTGGGAATCTATGCATAGGGGTTGGCACACGTTTTCTTCTTGACTCTCCGGTAGAAACTTTGGGGCACTCTTTGAGGTTCTATGTGTTGGTTGAATAGATGAATCTGAGATTGTGTGATGCATATTGTATAATCATACCCACGGATACTTGAGGTGACATTGGAGTATCTAGGTGACAATAGAGTTTTGGTTGATTTGTGTCTTAAGGTGTCATTCTAGTATGAACTCTGTGTCTATTTGTGACACTTATAGGAATAGCCCAACGGATTTATTGGAAAGAATAACTTTAAGGTGGTTTCGTTCTCTACCATAATCTCTTCGTTTGTTCTCCGCTATTAGTGACTTTGGAGTGACTCTTTGTTGCATGTTGAGGGATAGTTATATGATCCAATTCTGTTATTATTGTTGAGAGAACTTGCACTAGTGAAAGTATGAACCCTAGGCCTTGTTTCAACACATTGCAATACCGTTTGTGCTCACTTTTATCATTAGTTACCTTGCTTTTTTTATATTTTCAGATTACAAAAACCATTATCTACTATCCATATTGCACTTGTATCACCATCTCTTCGCCGAACTAGTGCACCTATACAATTTACCATTGTATTGGGTGTGTTGGGGACACAAGAGACTCTTTGTTATTTGGTTGCAGGGTTGCTTGAGAGAGACCATCGTCATCCTACGCCTCCTACGGATTGATAAACCTTAGGCCATCCACTTGAGGGAAATTTGCTACTATCCTACAAACCTATGCACTTGGAGGCCCAACAACGTCTACAAGAAGAAGGTTGTGTAGTAGACATCACGGGGGGTCCTTCCCACACGACCCAGAAACTGTCGGGGATATGCCCTCCTGGCACACACACTCGGCAAAATGAGGTCGTGTGTGACCGGCGAGCGCTCAAATACAGAAATACGTACAGTAGAGCTAAAAAAATACAATTATACAGGCGAAATTGTTTCCGGTCGCAAGTCCATGCCACACAGTCAGTCCCCGCTAAATGTTTCTGTTCATATGTACATCCCACATAGTCGCTCTAGGGAAAACGTTTCCGTTCATAGGTACATCACACACAATTTTTCCCGTTAAATCATTTGTGATAGAGTTGCCATTGCACACGATATTAACAATTTTATCGTTTGCGTTATTGAATGCATCACACACGGTCCGTAGAAGAAACTGTGTGGCAAAGGCCGTCCATCACACATAGTTTTTATGTGGTGAACGTTTGCGCAAGGTGGCCTAACGCAAACAGTTTTCAAGAGAAAGTCGTGTGTGATTGTTCATTGATCCAACACGGTTTATTCCTAGAAACTGTGTGCGTTGCCTGAGGTCACCACCCACGATATTTTTTCAATAACCGTTTGCAATAGCAAAACTCAATTAGCAGGCTAATTGCCCTATTATTAATAATCCATTTATTAATCTAATTGACATTCATATTAAGCACATAATATATTTCATTTCCATATTAAGGTAGCAAAATTTCATAATTGGAATGCATCATAGTACAAGATGATATAGCTTCTGCACTCAGCTACCGCATTACACAACTGCACCAGCACCATGTTTCACATGCAACATGTCGAACCTTTCGAAAGTAGCATCATAGACGGTATATAGACAAATGCATCTCAGCTGGAAAACTGTTGAAGCGGAAAGCGAATATTGATCCTTCATTCATGTTGAAGGTCTTTGCAACTTTAGGCCAATGCCTATGGATGATTGACCGTCCGTCCTACATCCTCTTCAGAAACACTTCAATATTGAACCTTGGGTGTTGTATGAAAACCTTCCTCGCCTCCTGATCATAGAAGTGGTTTGAGAGGTAACCATCAGTGAACTGCTTTGGAAAGGCCTCAAAACAAGGATGTGCATAAATATCTTCTCTATATTGGAAATGGGGTAAAGGAATAAAAAGGCAAGGTATAATAGTTAGTACCATCTTGTATTGAATTGATGTCTTCTTCATTGTGTAGACAAAGATCTTGTTGTTTTTTGTCGCTAATTTCATTATCCTAACAATCTTTCTGAGTTTCTTGACTTGATTGATATTCATGGACAACTCATTTCCCCATATGCAAAAAGGATCAAACTATGGGTCAAAACCTCTGACAACAGGACCAACATGTGCAAGAACAAATTGTTAAAAACCAAAATATTAGAATGGTTCCTGGAATTGCATAATAATGTGCTATTAGACAACAGACCATGCACGTGCAGTTAACTAAAACCACAACAAATGAACCAAACATTAACTGAGCACCACATTGCACAATATAACTTACTCCTAATAGAAGATCAGTCAGTTAACCAAACCAAGCATGCTTAACAACTTGGAAATATAGCAATTGTATTTGTTTCTCATGTATTTAGTACAGCCGAATTCGATTTATGTCTCACATGGTATACAATAACAGAATGAAGCCACAACAATTGAACATCGCATTTCAGAACTGAACCAAGCAGTTAACTAAACACCAAAACAAATGAACCAAACGTTAACTGAGCACCACATTGCACAATATAACATACTCCTAATAGAATATCAGATAGTTAACCAAACCTAGCATGCTTAACAACTTGGAAATATAGAAATTGTATTTGTTTCTCATGTATTTAGTACAGCCAAATTCGATTTATTTCTCACATGGTATACAATAACAGAATGCAGCCACAACAATTGAACGACGCATTGCAGAATTAAACCAAACAATTAACTAAACACCAGAACAAATGACCCAAACGTTAACTGAGCACTACATTACACAATATAACATACTCCTAATAGAAGATCGGACAGTTAACCAAACCAAGCATGCTAGACAACTTGGAAAATTGCACCCTGAAGAATTGAACATCACATTTGCAGAATTGAACCAAACAGTTAATTGAACACCATATTGCACGACATATAGACCATATACTCTAGAGCAGAACATTGCATGGTAAAAGTAGATAGCACAATTCACTAGAATTTGTTAAGGAAAGATAGTAGCTGATACGTCCATTTTGCATCATATTTTCTTACTGTTATTTATGATGTTTTTATCCATAATAATGAATTTTTTGGAGTAATTCTAATGCCTTTTCTCTCATAATTTGCAAGGTACACACCAAGGGGGAGAATTCTGGCAGCTGGAAATCTGGACCTGGAAAAGCTACATCAGGCCACCTATTCTGCACAACTCCAAACAAGCTGAAACTTCACGGGGATTTTTTATTGAATATATAAGAATTATTGGAGCAAATAACTACCAGAGGGGGGCCACCAGGTGGGCACAACCCACCTGGGCGCGCCAGGGCCCCCTAGCGCATCCTGGGGGGTTGTGGCCTCCTTGGCCCACCTCCGGTGCCCATCTTTTGGTATATAAGTCATTTTTACCTAAAAAATAAGAGGAGGACTTTCGGGATGAAGTGTCGCCGCCTCGAGGCAGAACTTGGGCGTGACCACTTTTGCCCACCGGCGGAGCGATTCCGCCGGGGGAACTTCCCTCCCGGAGGGGGAAATCATCGTCATCATCATCACGAAGAACTCTCCCATCTTGGGGAGGGCAATCTCCATCAACATATTCAACAACACCATCTCCTCTCAAACCCTAGTTCATCTCTTGTGTTCAATCGTGTTACCGGAACTATAGATTGGTACTTGTGGGTGACTAGTACTGTTGGTTACATCTTGTAGTTGTTTACTATATGGTTTATTTGGTGGAAGATTATATGTTCAAATCCAATATGCTATTTAATACCCCTATGATCATGATAATTTGTGAGTAGTTACCTTTGTTCTTGAGGTCACAGGAGAAATCATGTTGCAAGTAATCATGTGAATTTGATATGTGTTCGATATTTTGATAGTATGTATGTTGTGATTCCCTTAGTGATGTCATGTGAACATCGAATACATGACACTTCACCATTTGGGCCTAAGGGAATGCATTGTGGAGTAGCAATTAGATGATGGGTTGCGATAGTGACAGAAGCTTAAACCCCAGTTTATGCGCTATTCCGTAAGGGCCGATTGGATCCAAAAGTGTAATGCTACGGTTATAATTTATTCTTAATACTTTTATCGTAGTTGAGGATGCTTGCGGGAGGGTTAATCATAAGTACGAGGTTTGTTCCATTAAGAACAACACCTAAGCACCGGTCCACCCACATATCAAATAATGAAAGTAGCAAACACGAATCAAACCAACATGATGAAAGTGACAAGATGAAATTCCCGTGTACCCTCAAGAACGCTTTGCTTATTATAAGAAACCGTTTTGGCCTGTCCTTTGCCTCAAAACGATTGGGCTATCTAGCTACACTTTTGTGACGCCCCTGATTTGACCATACACTAATCATAGACGCAAACGTGTACCATCAAGATCAGGGACTCACGGGAAGATATCACAACACAACTCTACAAATAAAAATAAGTCATACAAGCATCATATTACAAGCCAGGGGCCTCGAGGGCTCGAATACAAGAGCTCCATCATAGACGAGTCAGCGGAAGCAACAATATCTGAGTACAGACATAAGTTAAACAAGTTTGCCTTAAGAAGGCTAGCACAAACTGGGATACAGATCGAAAGAGGCGCATGCCTCCTGCCTGGGATCCTCCTAAACTACTCCTGGTCGTCGTCAGCGGGCTGCACGTAGTAGTAGGCACCTCCCGAGTAGTAGAAGTCGTCGTCAACGGTGGCATCTGGCTCCTGGACTCCAACGTCTGGTCGCAATAATCGGGTATAGAAAGGGGGAAAAAGGGGAGCAAGGCAACCATGAGTACTCATCCAAAGTACTCGCAAGCAAGGAGCTACACTACATATGTATGCATTGGTATCAAATGGATTAAGGGTATCATATGTGGACTGAACTACAGAATGCCGGAATAAGAGGGGGATAGCTAGTCCTTTCGAAGACTACGCTTCTGGTAACCTCCATCTTGCAGCAGGAGAAGAGAGTAGATGGTAAGTTCACCAAGTAACATCGCATAGCATAAACCTAACCGGCGATCCTCTCCTCGTTGCCCTGTTAGAGAGCGACCACCGGGTTCTATCTGGCACTTGGAAGGGTGTCTTTTATTAAGTATCCGGTTCTAGTTGTCATAAGGTCAAGGTACAACTCCAAGTCGTCCTGTTACCGATGATCGCGTCTATTCGAATAGATTAACTTCCCTGCAGGGGTGCACCACATTTCCCAACACGCTCGATCCCCTTTGTACGGACACACTTTTCTGGGTCATGCCCGGCCTCGGAAGATCAACACGTTGCAGCCCTACCTAGGCACAACAGAGAGGTCAGCACGCCGGTCTAAATCCTATGGCGCAGGGGTCTGGGCCCATCGCCCTTTGCACACCTGCACGTTGCGAATGCGGCTGGAAGCAGAACTAGCCCCCTTAATACAAGAGCAGGCTTACGGTCCAATCCGGCGTGCGCCGCTCAGTCGCTGACGTCAGGAAGGCTTCGGCTGATACCACGACGTCGAGTGCCCATAACTGTCCCCGCGTAGATGGTTAGTGCGTATAGGCCAATGGCCAGACTAGATCAAATACCAAGATCTCGTTAAACGTGTTATCTTGAAATAACCGTGAACGCCGACCAGGGCCAGGCCCACCTCTCTCCTAGGTGGTCTCAACCTGCCTTGTCGCTTCGCCACAAAGATCCACACAGAGGGCCATCAGGAAAGTATGTCCTTCCAGCCCCCAATTCGTGAATCAACCGCGGGTACTCCTCGAGCCAACCCGGGTTTAGTCATCACATGTATCATGTATAAAGTATATAGTATATACCCGTGATCACCTCCCGAGTGATCACGGCCCGATAGTATAGCATGGCAGACGGACAAGAATGTAGGGCCACTGATGATAAACTAGCATCCTATACTAAGCATTAGGATTGCAGTTAAAGGTAACAACAATAGTAGCAAGGGCAGGCCATGCATCAGGATAGGATTAACGGAAAGCAGTAACATGCTACACTATTCTAATGCAGGCGGTAGAGAGAAGAATAGGCGATATCTGGTGATCAAAGGAAGGTCTTTCCTGGAAGCTCTGTTGTACAGGAAGAAGGGTCGTCGGTGACGTAGTCATACTCAGCGGCATCAGCGCCGGTCTCGGGGTCTACCGGAGAAGAAGATGGGGGAAGAAACAGTAAATGCGCAGCAAACAAAGCATCACAAAACATAACATGGCAATATGCAGTGCTAGGTATGCCCTAACGCGGTGGAAGATGATACCGACGAAGGAGGAAACATCCGGGAAGGTATTCCCGGTGTTTGGCATTTTCGGACAGATGAACCGAAGGGGGAAAGTTGCGTGTTCGCTATGCTAGGGATGTTCGGCGGATGAACGGACTGCGTATTCGGATTCGTCTCGTCGTCCTGAGCAATTTTCATGTACAAAGTTTGTCCATTCGAGTTACAGATGAATTTCTATGAATTTTCGAAGATTTAATCAGCTATTTGGAATTCTTGAAAATTGTTCAGTTTTTAAACTTCACTTAGCTGTTTTCCAAAAGCTATAACTATTGTTGTGCCCATCCTATGGATTAGTGCCTTATATCAATACTTACTAATTTCTTGTGATCTACAAGATGGTATTAATTGCATCACTGTTAGAGTTCATTTGCCTAATCAAAATTTTGCTTGAAAAGTGCCACTTGTTGTTAATTCCAGAAACTGTTAAAATATACAAACATAGGATTTTGTGATTTTCACAGGATTTAATCCATGCTTTATTTGAATCTGGTCCAATGGAGTAACTTGGAGCTTGTCAAGTGTACTACCTGCTCATATTTGTTTTAGTCCCGTTAACAATTGTTTAGCCACCGTTTAGGGGTTGTCCCAAGGGCTAATCAGTGCAATATTCCTAAAGCTAGCAATAGCTACAGTACACATCCATATTAGTAAAGGGGTAGCGGTGGTGGCTAGAAGCGATGGCAGAACGTAGAACAGGGAGCAGCAACGGCGCTCGGGGGCGCCAACGGGCGGCGACAAGCAGCGCTGGGCGGGGCTGCCGATACTTGGGAGCATGGGCGTGGCCGGACCGTGGTCAGCGGCAGGCGGCGGGGAAGGCCACAACAGTAGGCTGCGGGGCGAGGTGGTGCGCAGGGCGGAGCAGAGGGTGCCGGCCCGTGGTGTGGGGTGGACGACGGAGGCGGCGAACGTCCCTACGGCGTGGGCAGGGGTTGGCCGGGGCGACGGTTGTAGCAACGGCCAAGCGTCTGCAATGGCGGGGCAGGCGGGGGTACACGCGGGTGGACGCGGGCGAGTAGCGGCAGATTGAGCAACAGTCGCGGCTAGCAGCACCGAGCAGCAGACAGCGTGTACACGGGAGCAGCAGCAAGGTGCGGCAGCTCGAGCGAGCTCCAGCCATGGCGGACAGGGAAGCTATGGCTACGGCGGTGGCGTGCTCGAGCTCGAATCTGAGCTAGTTCAGAAGCAGAAATGTGCAGGCGCTCATATCGGAGCACACGAGTGGCTCGGGGAAGGTTTAGAAGCGCAGACGACGGCGACCGACGAGGTTGAATGGCGGCGACCGAAGGAAGGGGATGAGGTCGATCCCGGTGATGTGGTCCACTCCATCTCGATCCAGTCCTTCCAGTCGACGCAGACGAGGCAGGCGATGCTCCAGGTGTGATCTCAGCCGGTGGGGAGCTCGGTGCGCGCGGGAATAATGGTGGCCATGGCGATGACGGCGTTGGCCGAGCGATGCGGGAAGAAAGCGGCGCGAGGGAGGGGGAAGAGTGGGGGCTAAGGTTCGACCACAGCGTCGAGGGAGGTCTTTTGTTACTACTATCGTTACTTGCTCGTTACAAATTATCTTACTATCAAACTACTCTATTACTTACAATTTCAGCATTTGCATACATCACCTTACTAGAAACTACTTGTCATTTCCTTCTGCTCCTCATTGGGTTCGACACTCTTACTTATCGGAAAGAGCTACAATTGATCCCCTATACTTGTGGGTCATCAGTAGCTAGCAAACTAAACATGGGTCCTTATAGTGAGCTAATAAGACAAGCTACTCATTTTCGGAGATATCAATGAAGATTGGCTCCTTGGACATGGAAGAGGGCGAGGCCTCCGCTTCATGGATGCCCTCGTCATAGTGGTGAGTTGCCTGAGCCGCTCCGAGCACCAACCTACTGGCTCTCGTCATGAGGTAAGCACGTGCACACTGAGAAAACACCTCGTAGTCTTCATCGAAGGCATTGACGGTAGCCTCGTGAAAACGCCACGAACTTTCATTTAAAGCATCCAACAGCGTCGCGGTGTCGGTGCACGAGGTGTTGATGGTGGCCTCGACGGCGAGGTGCTCCTGCAAGATCTGGGGGTCGGCATGAATGGCAGCCATCGTGACCTCATCCGCGCGTGCGGCCGCGATTTGTTTCTCCGCTGCCAAATGCTCCTTGAGACCATGGCTTAGGGCGGCGCTTATTTGGTGGAGGGGTTGGTGATTTGGGTGGAAGTTGTCACGCTCGTGCCGGCGGTCATGGCATGTGGGATGTGGAAGGAGGAGGAGAATGGGGGTCGGGTGTGGATTACCTGCGTGGATAGGCGAGGCCGAGCAGCGTGAATGAGGGTCGCCGGCGAAGAGGCGGCGCTGCAAGCAATGAGTGAAGGTTTCAACTTGGAAAGGAAGGCGAAAACAGGGGAAATGTGGCCTTTGGTAATGGGGAGTGGGCGGGGAGGTAGATATTTCTACGGAAGCCGAAAATTTGGAATTGCTTCAGCGAAAAAACTGGCGTGCAAAATGTCATCAGACACGGTCCCTTATTCAGAGCTGGCTATGGATTGTAGCCGTTGCACTGTCTCGTGTAAGCCGTATGCATACTATAATCCGATGGTACTATAAGATATTTTGTGCTGCATCTCACACGGTTGGTGATAATAAACTGTGTGGGATCTACTTGATTTTTCGTCTTGATTTGTATTACATAATGGGGTCACAGCGGCAATGGACGGTGTTTGAAAATCTAGACCTTTTATCTGCAGTGAACATGGAACTATATTTGTGTCGTAAAAAAATTGGAATTATTCAGGGTTCGTTTGGAAATTTTATACATTAAATTGGTTTTCTAGCCATTTCAGGTGCACAATTCAAAATTAAAGCACATGCACATGGTCCGGTGCACCAACATGGGTTATAAAATCATATATGTGTCCATGGGTTTATGCTTATGTCCCATGCAAGAAATGGGGATGAATTTTGAACACCACGGCACCGTGGCTCTCTGACAAATGTTGAGGTACTTGCTTTTGTAATTCTAGTAAATCCAAAACGCGTCTGAAATTCACGAACCTTGGCATGCTATCATGGAATGGCATCAACATGCTGGGGTAAAAAATATTGTACCATTTGGGGTAGGTTGTGGTATAAGCTTCTCACAAACCAGAGCTTCTCACAAGAAAGCCTCATGGTTCCGTTAGGAAAAAGTGTCACCTTTGTTGACAAAACGATATTCGTCACCTCTTCTTCATTTCAAATTTTTTCCTGGTGTCAACATAGAACTACTGGAGTGTCGTGTTAAATTTTGGATTTTTTCGGGGATCGTTTGGACATTTTTATACGTTAATTGAGTTTTCTAGGCATTTATGTGCATAATTCAAAATAGAACTACATGCACATGCTCCATCCATAAAAACGGGTTGCAAAATCAAATGTTTGTCCTTGGTTGCATGCTTAGGTCCCATGCAAGAAATGGGAATGAATTTCAAACACCCTGCCACGGTCTGAAATTCTAGTAAACATTGAGATACCTGGTTTTTAAATTCTAGTAAATCCAAAGCTCGTCTGAAAGTCATGAAACTTGGCATGCTATCATGGAGCAGCATCAACATGCCATGGTAAAAATTTTGTCCCATTTGGGGCAGGTTTGGGGATATGCTTCTCACATACCAGAGCTTCTCACAACAAGCCTGATGGTTTCGGTAGGGAACGTCCCACCTTTGGGGATGAAACGATATCCATTGCCTCTTATTGCTTTCAAATTTTTTCTCGTGTCAACATAGAGCAACAGGAGCGTTGTGTTAATTTTTGAGATTTTTCGAGGTTCGTTTGGACATTTTTATGCATTAATTGAGTTTTCAATGCATTTATGTGCATAATTCAAATTTGAACTACATGCACATGCTCTAATGCATATAAATGGGCTGAAAAATCAAATCTATGTCCTTGGGTGCATGCTTAGGTCCCATGCAAGAAATGGGAATGAATTTCAAACACCAGGGAACCGTTGATTGCCGGCAAAACGTTGAGATACTTTGTTTATAAACTCTAGTAAATCCAAAACTCGTCTGTAATTCATGAAACTTGGCATGCTTTCATGGAATGGCACCTGACATGCTGTGGTATTTTTCGTGTCCATTTTGAGAGAAGGCACACTTGACTAATAGCCAACAAAGGCATTTTGAAAAAAATAGCTGCCACTTTAATATCTCAAACGTTTGTATAATTCAAATAATGTGCGTTCTGTTAACCATTCACGTGACGCCACATGTCTTTGTTTTAATGGCCATAGGAGGTGCCATGTGGACAGCTACTTGACCTCGACTGAACGGGAGGCGTGCGAGCGGAGTCCGGTGCGCAGGCTGACCGAGCAGCGTGCAAGCTGTCCTCTCATGTGTAGGATCACTGGGAAGCGTGCGAGCTGTACGCTGTGCATTCTCACTGGGAAGCGAGCCCATTGCCTTCCATGCCCGCCCGCCTTCCTCTCCATTAATGGCGCCTGAGCCGCTGTTTAATACAAGCGGCCTTACTGTTCGCCTCACATTCCCCTCCCCCCGTAGACCTCCACCAACGCCATAGTGCAGAATGGTCATCTGCCACTAGTCTTCAAGTTTGGTGAAGTCGACTCCGAGCCGGAGGAGATAGAAAATAAGGAGGAATGGGGCCTCATGGACATGGCCTAGAACGAGCTGGCCACGGCGGTTGCTGCCCCTGCTCCCGTCCCAGCTCCCATCCCCACGCCGGCGCTAGCGAGCATCCCCATAGCATTAACGAGCTGGTCGCCAAGCACTATCGCAGAGCTGGAAGCCGCGGGCATCAGCAAGGTCTCCGCGGACCCGCGCGAGCTCATGTACATGCCAGCGCCAGTGCCCGTGCGCGCCCCTCCACCCACCGTGGCGCCGACCCCGTGGGTTTGGCTGCACCCACCGTGCCCGTGCCCCTACCCGTGCGCGCCCCTCCACCTACCGCGACGCCGGTCCCCGTGCGTTTGGCTGCACCCGCCACGCCCGTGCCTGCGCGCGCGCCTCCCTCAGCGGCATGGGACGCTGCTGTCGACCGCTACTTCTCAGCGGCACCAGTTGCCGTCCTCCCGCGCCCCGCCCGTTGGTCGCGCGACGACATGATGTTTGATTTACAAGTGAAGAACATTTTGTGCTGCCATGAAAATTTCAACAACGGCGTCCCGGAGGACGACAACGACGGCGCGGTACGCCGCCTCCGTCGCCACCGAAAATAGTGTTTTTGGGGTTTAATACTGTATCTCGAATTCTCAATCATATGAATATAAATTTGCAGTGTGACTAAATGAAAGATATGGTTTCAACTAACTTGCGTTTTTCTCTCTTAATGTACAGACTTATCAAACAATTTTCTTTTGAAAAAAAACGTCAATGGTTTTTAAATATAAAACACTCATCGCAAATGTTTTAGTTAGAACACCCATATGCAAACCGACAGCTTCCCCAGGAAGCCAAGGAAAAATGTGCCAATCAGGATTTGTGCAGCTCTTGATCACAAACATTTTAGATAGAACACCTACATGCAAAGTGAGAGCTATGGTCTTCCCTCGCAGTGCAGGATTTGTGCATCCCTTCAACGAAACGGTTGTTTTGGATGACCCATGTGCAACCACGTAGAATCAATTGGGTAAGATTTGCATCTGTCATTTTGGGTATGCTGCCATTTGTCAAACTTGAAAGATTGACATTTGTTTATCTAGTAACGTTGCCATTTGTCAACCTTGTAACACTACGATTTGTCAAAATATGCAGCTAAAAATCGCTTGCACTATCTAATTTTTGCAACTAAAATCAGTATCACTGTTCATATGGACACCACTAGCAGGCGTGAGTTGATGGGCGCATATGCAAATGTACCATTGATTACATACAACAAGTCACCAACCCACAACGACACCAAGGATACACGTTTGATTATAGATCATTTCCAACAAAATATTCTAGTAAAGTAAAGTTTTTCTCACACAACAAGTAACAAAGAAATGAAATGAACTTCAGCTCAACCACTTGTCGTCATTGTAAACACTTGCTTTGAACCAGAAGTGATTCTCTGGGAAGGGCCAGCTACTATCAATCTCGAGACCATCGTAGGACTGATCATCCAGGCTGAAGCGGGCTATGTCAGGACCAATATTGTGATGGTAGGGAAGCATAGCAATGACCGAGGTATAGATACAGTTGCTTCTCATAAATGGTAGTAACATTGTGTCAATAGAAACTGGATCTCCTTTCACCATCATTCGATATTTTTGTCCAAGGAAGAGCGAGTTTCCTCCAAGACTTTTAATACTGAACCAAGGAGAAGGTGTTGGTGCTAGTACACTAGTATCCATCCCGAATACCGTGCAATGGATGTTGGAATAGGTCCGGAGAGTGCGACCATGCGAGACAACACCTGCTTCCTTATTAACATTAGCAGTGCCCTATATACAGACAAGAAGAGGTGATCCATCATAATAAGTTTCCGGGCGCCACTAAGTATATGTGTTCTTCTCGTCCTCATGCTCGTGATCATCAGCATCGTCATCTCCCCCTTGGTTATAAAATTTTTCAAGTATAGGTGGTGGAATGTTCACAGGACCTTCGAAACACAAGAAGGTTAATTAGTAAAGGGAAACTAGCTAACCCGCATGCATGTGGATGAAACAACTATAATTACGGTGGAAGACAAACGTACTAAAAGCATCAGGATTTCATGCAAAAATAGTGGCACGATTGGTTGCAGCAAACACAAGACCCTCGCATTGAATTGCACCACAGTAATCATCCGTGTACATAAATTGATTTTTGAGCAATATCGATCGAGGCGTGGAAGTAAGGACGACAACAAGCTTGTCGAAGATAGCAACAACTTCATAGCTCGTGTAATCCCAAGAGCGGTTGGGAACTCGACAAATTGCTATCTTTCGTAGACGACAGTCACCATGATCGTATTTGAACTCACGTAGAATATCGGTGTACTCAACCTCTGGGCAGTCTGAGATTTTTGGAAGTGGAACCCGGTGATGAGTGTACACATTGACAAGTTCCCACTCACAGTTGTACCCAATATAAACAACCCAATCTCCATTTGCGCCTGCCCAAGCCTTTCCCTCAAGCGATGGCATCTTAACATCACATGTATCATTATCAAGAGGCATCAACTTGCACAAGGCGAGGCTTCCGTCGCCCCCGCGCCAGTCAGCAGGGACACGACAAAGAAGATAGGGGAGATCAAACCGTTCCTGGACCCTTGGGTTGCTTGTAATGATGTTATTAGTTGAGTCGAGAATGGCCTTGAACGAACCTGCCATGCTAGCCAAGGTGATCATGTGGCACCGATCACTAAGTTCCTCCACCACGTCATCTTTCAGATCGGGGCAAGAATAACGGGGTCGTTTCTGGCCTGTTCCATCCATGGAGAAGATGATCGAACAATGGCAGAAGGAAGGGTGAAGGCAAATGGAGGGAGGAAGAGCGTGCGATAGCAGTTCCAAATCGAGAGGGAAAGGCGAAGAGGCGGTAGACGGTTGCCACCACTACAAAAAAATACACTTCCGTGATGATACGTGTTTGTCACAGTAGGTCACGTTTTCTATCATGCATGTACATCCATGACAAATTTATGACAGAATCAAGATAGTCATACCTGTGCTGTCATAGAAGTGTTCCATGACATTACCAAAATTATCATCACAGAAGTGTCCACTTCCATGACGATAAATCGCGTGTCACAGAAGTGCTTTCGTCAAGGGTGACCGACATGTGGCATCCACCGTAGCGGAACACCGTTAAGCTATCGAGTCCGGTTTTGGATCCGATAACCCGTTAACAGCCCTGACCAATGGGGATTTTCCACATGTAAAATCATCATTGGCTGGAGGAAACACGTGTCGGCTCACCGTTGGGACAGATGTCATCCACTCATTGGACCCAAAGCGCCTATGATACGTCGACACGTGGCACGGCCGAACAGAGGCCCATTCCTGTGAAAAGGCTGGCCCGTTTGACTTCGTCAAAAGGTGGCGGGCCGGCCCATGGCAAGCTTGTTAATGGCTTGTTCGCATATAGCCCATTTATAGCCCGCTAACCTAGGGCCCATTTACGGCCTATCCGAATTAGGCCCAGTAGCGTCATCTGGGCCGTCCAATATAATTCCAGCCCGTTTTAACTTCCGGCCCATGTATGGCCCATGACGTCTTTCGGCCCATATGAGGCCCTTAGTAACCCTCGGCCTATTAACGGTACGTGGTGAAACTGGCCCGTAATGAACAGTGTATCACTTTATACCCATTAACGGCCCATTATTCCGTTGGGCCGTTTCTAGCCCATGTTATCTTTCGGCCTTCTCAGGGCCCATTTATTCTTGGGCTCATTTCTAGTATTCGTTTGCTTACGGCCCGTTACTGTCATTTTCCGCTTGTGGGCCAAATTCAGCCCGTGGTTAGAGTCGGCCCGTTTGTGGCCCGTTAATACGTTGGGTCGTTTTCATAGCATCATCAAATATGACCGATTAACGACGGCCCGTTTTGGTCGGCCCATGAATGGACGATTTCAACTCTAGCCCATTTACGGCCATAATGTGGTCTATTATTGGCCCATGTTTGGCCAACTGATCATACGACCCGGAGAAGGCCCATTGATGATACGGTCCGTAGAAGGCCCATTGTGCCTACGACTCGTATAAAGGCCCATTGTTTCTACACCCCGTAGAAGGCCCATTTTTCTACGGCCCATAGGAGGCCCATGTTAACTACAGTAAATATGTAGCCCATGGTTATTGTGGCCTAGTTTTAAAAAATAGGTTATTGCGGCCACTAGCAAACCGCGGAAAAAGAACTGCACTGACTACAAGAAAACAAATAAACAAGACAATAAGGAAATAAATTAGCAAGCAACTTACGCTAGGCTATCACGGCTATTAGACATATTACATCCACTGGGCATCAAAGTTCGCCACCAGTGCAAATATAGGGAACCAGCATATAAACGCCGCAGCAAAACAAGTCCAGAAGTGAAACCACTTTAGAAGAGTTCAAGAAACAATATCCTGGGTATCCATAATGCTAGCAAGATGCTTAGCAAGCTTATTAACTTTCTCTTGTTTGGCACTTAAATCCTCCAGCACTTGCCGTTGCACCAGGAAGTATGCATCTGAATTCTGCAGGGACTTCCTTAGTCTTTGGGCTTCCTGTCGCATAACATCTGATCGATGTCTTTCAACTTGAAGTTGAGACTCAAGAAGCCGAACTGATTCAGGCAGCGAGTTCGAAGAGCTGGTGCCAGCAGTAGTAGCCATTAACTCAAACACTACATCAAGACATGACTTTGGGGTTGTCTCAGTGTCTTCAATATAGTTTTTATCAGCTTTGTTGGAGATCAACAGGGATGTCTCACTATCTTGAACCTTATCTGCATTACTTCCTTTACCATTGCATAACAGGGTACTCTTCTCCAATATTTTATCCGCGTTCTTGAAGATAAACAAACAAACACATCACAGGTTTACAATGTAGTATATGAAACTCATTTTGGTAAACCAGTTCAGTAGTAAGGTGGACAGGATAACAACATGAAACAAACATATATCTATGTAGTATGGTCACTGTATGGTCTATATCATTCTAGTTTATGTTGCCAAATCAAGATAGATACAGTTCGAATCATATCTATTTAAGACAAAGCAGCATAGACAGAATATAAGTGTGGGAAACTACACAACAATAACAACACTTGTAATGTGCATGGCATGAGAACATAACTGTTTATTCAATTGAAACTGAAATCAACATAGAGCAAGCTACAATAGAAAACACATTAAAGAAATAGGTTTAAAACATACCTGTTGCGCCATTGGAGTTTCGATTGCATCCTTCAAATTCAAAATTAGTTGGTATGAGTAAATGATACGTCTCCAACGTATCTATAATTTTTGATTGCTCCATGCTATATTATCTACTGTTTTGGACATTATCGGGCTTTATTATCCACTTTTATATTATTTTTGGGACTAACCTATTAACCGGAGGCCCAACCCAGAATTGCTGTTCTCTGCCTGTTTTAGGGTTTCGAAGAAAAGGAATATCAAACGGAGTCCAAACGGAATGAAACCTTCGGGAACATGATTTTCTCATCGAATACAACTCAGGAGACTTGGACCCTACGTCAAGCCTGCTAACAGGAGGTCACGAGGTAGGGAGGCGCGCCTGCCCCCCCAGGCGCGCCCACCACCCTCGTGGGCCCCCTGTTTGTCCACCAACGTACTTCTTCCTCCTATATATACCCACGTACCCCCAAACGATCAGATACGGAGCCAAAACCCTAATTCCACCACCGTAACTTTCTGTATCCACGAGATCCCATCTTGGGGCCTGTTCCGGAGCTCCGGCGGAGGGGGCATCGATCACGGAGGTCTTCTACATCAACACCATAGATTCTCCGATGAAGTGTGAGTAGTTTACTTTAGACCTATGGGTCCATAGTTAGTAGCTAGATGGCTTCTTCTCTCTTTTTGGATCTCAATACAATGTTCTCCCCCTCTGTTGTGGAGATCTATTCGATGCAATCTTCTTTTTGCGGTGTGTTTGCTGAGACCGATGAATTGTGGGTTTATGATCAAGTCTATCTATGAATAATATTTGAATATTCTCTGAATTCTTTTATGTATGATTAGTTATCTTTGCAAGTCTCTTCGAATTATCAGTTTGGTTTGGCCTACTAGATTGATCTTTCTTGCAATGGGAGAAGTGCTTAGCTTTGGGTTTAATCTTGCGGTGTCCTTTCCCGGTGACAGTAAGGGCAGCAAGGCATGTATTGTATTGTTGCCATCGAGGATAACAAGATGGGGTTTTCTTCATATTGTATGAGTCTATCCCTCTACATCATGTTATCTTGCTTAAGGCGTTACTCTCTTTTAACTTAATACTCTAGATGCATGCTGGATAGCGGTCGATGAGTGGAGTAATAGTAGTAGATGCAGGCAGGAGTCGGTCTACTTGTCTCTGACGTGATGCCTATATACATGATCATACCTAGATATTCTCATAACTATGCTCAATTCTGTCAATTGCTCAACAGTAATTTGTTCACCCACCGTAGAATACTTATGCTCTCGAGAGAAGCCACTAGTGAAACCTATGGCCCTCGGGTCTATCTTTATCATATTAATCTCCTACTACTTAGTTATTTACTTTGCTATTTTACTTTGCCTTTATTTTACTTTGCATCTTTATCATAAAAATACCAAAAATATTATCTTATCATATCTATCAGATCTCACTCTCATAAGTGGCCCTATAGGGATTGACAACCCCTATTTGCGTTGGTTGCGAGGATTTATTTGTTTTGTGCAGGTACGAGGGACTTGCGTGTAGCCTCCTACTGGATTGATACCTTGGTTCTCAAAAACTGAGGGAAATACTTACGCTACTTTGCTGCATCATCCCTTCCTCTTCGGGGAAAACCAACGCAGTGCTAAAAGAGGTAGCAAGAAGGATTTCTGGCGCCGTTGCCGGGGAGGTGTACGCAAAAGTCAACATACCAAGTACCCATCACATACCCTTATCTCCCGCATTACATTATTTTCCATTTGCCTCTCATTTTCCTCTCCCCCCAATTCACCCTTTCCGTTTTATTCGCCCTCTCTCTCTCTCTATCCTCCCTCTCTATTTTCCCTTTTTCCTCTTGCTTGTGTGTTAGTTTGCTTGCTTGTCGTTATGGCTAGTTCTTTACCTTCTGCCTCTATGTCTGAAATTGGGGATACTATTGTCAATAATAATTTTGATACCCCTACTAAAGAACCCATTATCTCACATATAAAAAGATTTCGTGTTGGTAGTGGTAATATTATTGGAAAAGGAGTTATTCAAGATTTCTTTACTTGTGTCGGTGCTTTACCTTCTATGGGTAGTTCTATTCTTCATAGAAGTAGTAGTCTTGCGGACACTATTTCCATGCTTGTAGTTGAACTTGAGAGACAATTCTTGCACATGCATCCTTCTATACAAAGGATTTTCCTAGAATTTTCTAATATTGAGCATTCTTCTGTTAAGCGTATCGTTACTATTTTTTTGGCTCATGAGATTCGATTCATAATAAAAGAGGCCAAAGAAATCTTTGCGCATTATAGGGTGGACGCTTGTTGTCCCCCCATAGAAACTATCCTCTTTGATCAAGAAGAAATAATGCGTTTCCAATCTTTAGACTATGTTGCTTTCAATGAAAATCTCACAAAAAGGGTTCCTACCGATGTTTTACTTGATATAATTTCTGAACTTAATGATGATTTGGCTATTCGAGACAATGAATTGGGATATTCTCTTGAATATAGGCTCACAAAGTTCTGTCAAAAGAATGCTTATAATGATGAATTAGTTGTGCAATATGAAGGACCAAAGGAGGAACCTATACCTCCCAAGGTTGATCTTGGAGACTTTTGTCCCAACAAATTTAGCCCTTTTGATTACTTTTGCTTGCCTCAAAGAAAACTTGCTGCTGAACGTAGAGAATATGAAGTGATTTTTAACAATCTATCTTATTATTATGGCAATACCTAGATCTATTCGTGATTGTTATGCTTAGCTAGGGGCGTTAAACGATAGTGCTTGTTGGGAGGCAACCCAATTTTATTTTTATTCCTTGATTTTTGCCCCTGCTTAGTAATAAATAAATTATTTAACCTCTGTTTTGGTTGTGTTTTTTGTGTTTAATTAGTGTTTGTGCCAAGTAGAACCGTTGGGAAGACTTGGGGAAAGTCTTGTTGAACTTGTTGTAAAAAACAGAAACTTTAGCGCTCACGAGAACTGCTGTCATTTTTATTTGGAAAGTCATATTTAGTTAATTATTTTTGAAGATTATTAATAGATAAATTCCTCACGTCCAGCAATTTATTTTAGAATTTTTGGGATTCCAGATCTTGCGCTAGCTACAGATTACTACAGACTGTTCTGTTTTTGACAGATTCTGTTTTTCGTGTGTTGTTTGCTTATTTTGATGAATCTATGGCTAGGAAAATAGTTTATAAACCATAGAGAAGTTGGAATACAGTAGGTATAACACCCATATAAACAAAGAATGAGTTCATTACAGTACCTTGAAGTGGTCTTTTGTTTTCTTTCGCTAACGGAGCTCACGAGTTTTCTACTTTAAGTTTTGTGTTGTGAACTTTTCTAGTTTTGGGTAAAGATTTGATGGATTATGGAATAAGGAGTGGCAAGAGCATAAGCTTGGGTATGCCCATGGCACCCCCAAGATAATATAAGGACACCTAAAAGCCAAAGCTTGGGGATGCCCCGGAAGGCATCCCCTCTCTCGTCTACTTCTATCGGTAACTTTACTTGGAGCTATATTTTTGTTTATCACATGATATGTGTTTTGCTTGGAGCGTCTTGTATGATTTGATTCTTTTCTTATTAGTTTACCACAATCATCCTTGCTGTACACACCTTTTGAGAGAGCCATACATGATTTGGAATTTGTTAGAATACTCTATGTGCTTCACTTATATCTTTTGAGTTATATAATTTTGCTCTAGTGCTTCACCTATATCTTTTAGAGCACGGTGGTGGATTTGTTTTATAGAAACTATTTATCTCTCATGATTCACTTAGATTATTTTGAGAGTCTTAATAGCATGGTAATTTGCTTAAAATCCTAATATGCTTGGTATGCAAGATTAACAATAAAAATTCTCTTATGAGTGTGTTGAATACTATGATAAGTTTGATACTTGATAATTGTTTTGAGACATGGAGATGGTGATATTAAAGTCATGCTACTTGAGTAGTTGTGAATTTGAGAAATACTTGTGTTGAAGCTTGTGATTCCCGTAGCATGCACGTATGGTGAACCGTTATGTGATGAAGTCGGAGCATGATTTATTTATTGATTGTCTTCCTTATGAGTGGCGGTCCGGGACGAGCGATGGTCTTTTCCTACCAATCTATCCCCCTAGGAGCATGCGCGTAATACTTTGCTTCGATAACTTGTAGATTTTTGCAATAAGTATATGAGTTCTTTATGACTAATGTTGAGTCCATGGATTATACGCACTCTCACCCTTCCACCTTTGCTAGCTTCTCTAATACCGCGCAACTTTTGCCGGTATCATACACCCACCATATACCTTCCTCAAAACAACCACCATACCTACCTATTATGGCATTTCCATAGCCATTCCGAGATATATTTCCATGCAACTTTCCATCGTTCCATTTATGACACACTCCATCATTGTCATATTTCTTAGCATGATCATGTAGTTGACATAGTATTTGTGGCAAAGCCACCGTTCATAATTCTTTCATACTTGTCACTCATGCATCATTGCATATCCCGGTACACCGCCAGAGGCATTCATATAGAGTCATATTTTGTTCTAAGTATCAAGTTGTAATTGTTGAGTTGTAAGAAAAATAAAAGTGTGATGATAATCATTATTAGAGCATTGTCCCAAGTGAGGAAAGGATGATGGAGACTATGATCCCCCCACAAGTCGGGATGAGACTCCGTACGAAAAAAAGAGGCCATAAAAAAAGAGAAAAGGCCCAAATAAAAAAAAATAAAAAAGAAAAAAATGAGAGAAAAAGAGAGAAGGGACAATGTTACTATCCTTTTACCTCACTTGTGCTTCAAAGTAGCACCATGATCTTCATAGTAGAGAGTCTCTCATGTTATCACTTTCATATACTAGTGGGAATTTTTCATTATAGAACTTGGCTTGTATATTCCAATGATGGGCTTCCTCAAATTGCCCTAGGTATTCATGAGCAAGCAAGTTGGATGCACACCCACTTAGTTTCTTTTTGAGCTTTCTATACTTTAGGGTTTCGGGAACGTGATTTTCTCACCGAATACAACTCAGGAGACTTGGACCCTACGTCAAGCCAGCTAACAGGAGGCCACGAGGTAGGGGGCGTGCCCTCCACCCTCGTGGGCCCCCTGTTGCTCCGCCGACGTACTTCTTCCTCCTATATATACCCACGTACCCCCAAACGATCAGATACGGAGCCAAAACCCTAATTCCACCGCTGTAACTTTCTGTATCCATGAGATCCCATCTTGGGGCCTGATCCGGAGCTCCGACAGAGGGGGCATCGATCATGGAGGGCTTCTACATCAACACCATAGCCTCTCCGATGAAGTGTGAGTGGTTTACTTCAGACCTACGGGTCCATAGCTAGTAGCTAGATGGCTTCTTCTCTCTTTTTGGATCTCAATACAATGTTCTCCCCCTCTCTTGTGGAGATCTATTCGATGTAATCTTCTTTTTGCAGTGTATTTGTTGAGACCGATGAATTGTGGGTTTATGATCAAGTCTATCTATGAATAATATTTGAATCTTCTATGAATTCTTTTATGTATGATTGGTTATCTTTGAAAGTCTCTTCGAATTATCAGTTTGGTTTGGCCTACTAGATTGATCTTTCTTGCAATGGGAGAAGTGCTTAGCTTTGGATTCAATCTTGCGGTGTCCTTTCCCGGTGACAGTAAGGGTAGCAAGGCACGTATTGTATTGTTGCCATCGAGGATAACAAGATGGGCTTTTCTTCATATTGCATGAGTCTATCCCTCTACATCATGTCATCTTGCTTAAGGCGTTACTCTGTTTGAACTTAATAATCTAGATGCATGCTAGATAGCGGTCGATGGGTGGAGTAATAGTAGTAGATGCAGGCAGGAGTCGGTCTACTTGTCTCGGACGTGATGCCTATATACATGATCATACCTAGATATTCTCATAACTATGCTCAATTCTGTCAATTGCTCAACAGTAATTTGTTCACCCACCGTAGAATACTTATGCTCTCGAGAGAAGCCACTAGTGAAACCTATGGCCCCCGGGTCTATCTTTATCATATTAATCTCCTACTACTTCGTTATTTACTTTGCTATTTTACTTTGACTTTATTTTACTTTGCATCTTTATCATAAAAATACCAAAAATATTATCTTATCATATCTATCAGATCTCACTCTCGTAAGTGGCCCTATAGGGATTGACAACCCCTATTTGCGTTGGTTGCAAGGATTTATTTGTTTTGTGAAGGTACGAGGGACTTGCGTGTAGCCTCCTACTGGGTTGATACCTTGGTTCTCAAAAACTGAGGGAAATACTTATGCTACTTTGCTGCATCATCCCTTCCTCTTCAGGGAAATCCAACACAGTGCTAAAAGAGGTACCAGTAAATACAATGATGCAAGATCAAAGTAGTATGAACCATAGCTACGGAACCTGACATGAGAATAATTCTTCTTCTGCTTTAAGCGTTGACTTGGGGTTCGGAGTGGTGGTCCTCGTGCTTTGGGCACTGCAGTTGCCTTACTAACTGCTCGTGTTTGGATGCTCCATGGTGGAGACGGTGCTGTGTCAACGGGAACTGGGTTACTATCTGCTGGGGTTGGGGTTAGAAGGGGTGTAGCTGGTTCTCTATCCAACTGGGTAGGGGTACAATCTGCGTGAGTCTGGGTTATGTGTGGTGGGGCTGGTTCTTGGGAAAGTACAACCGTGGTTCTATCTCCATCGACAGGTAGCACGATCTTTTCTGAAGACCGTGTTTTTACTCCCACAGATACAGCCATCACCCCCTCCAATTGAAATGGCTGATAAACAAGAAAAGTAATTGAATGTCCAGACATTGTAAGATAGACATGTGCAATGGATAGTAGGGAAGAAAACAGGGCATGCAATAATTCACATTTATGTGGTCTAACCAAACAGAATAGCAGGACATAATTTCACATATATGATGGCTAATTAAACAGGATAGCATGACACAATTTCACATGTATGATGGCTAACTAAACATGATAGAATGACATACTTCAAAATATGATGACTATGTAAACATGATGACATGATATAACTATACGATGTGTCTATTAAAGTGGTTGGCATGCCATAAATCACAAACATGCCGTCGATGGAAACATGATGGCATGATATAATTCACGGATAGAATGACATAATTCAGAATATGATGACTATGTAAACAGGATGAGATGATATAACTATATTATGTCTTTAGAAAATGGATTAGCATGCCATAATTCAGATACATGATGTCTATGTAAACATCATGGCATGATATAATTCAAATATATGATTTATATACTAGGGAAGTGAGTAGAGGGCTATCGCATATATGACGTGTCAACTAAGGAGATAGCATTCAATATCGTGTATATGATGTAAAAACTAAGCATTGAAATACAACATATGCATGATATGAGTAATATAACCCTATAAAGTTTGAGCATACACCTCAGGGGGATAATAGGACTGGTCATCTGCCTCTGAATCCTCCTCTAAAGAGCTATCTGTAACCAGCAAGATATCTGCTTCAACACGTAGCATTGTCTACTCTAAAGACCTTGTTTTCACTCTAGATTTCTCCATCACCAATTCAAATGGCCGATGCACAGGAAGAGTGGTTGAATATACAAACATTGTCGACAAAAGCAATGAGAAATACAAAAAAGGATGGAATGATATAATTCACATATATGACGCCTGGCTAAACAGCATGGCATTGCATAATTCACACATATAATGTCTTGCAACAAGATTGCATTGCATAATTCACATATATGGTAATTAGACTCTAAACAGGTGGCATTCACACAAAGCATGTCTAAACTAAGCAAATGACATAGCAATGCAAGATACCATACGCATGATATGAGCAACATAACCCTGCCAAGTTAGAGCATGCACCTCGGGGGGGGGATAGGACTGGTCATCTGTCTTTGAATCCTCCTCTGAGGAGCTATCTGTAACCAACAAGACATGTGCTTCGTCAGATAGCATTGTCTGATCTGAAGACCTTGTTTCCACTCCAGATTTTCCATGACCGTGTCGAATGGCTAATGCATAGGAAGAGTAATTGAATGTACTAAAATTGTTGAAAAATTTAACACGTAATAAAAATGATGTCATGATATAATTCACATATAAGATGACTGGCTAACCAGGGTGGCATTGCAAAATTCACATATATGATGCCTGGCTAAACAAGCTGGCATTGCATGATTCACATATATGATAAATAAACTAAACATATGGCATTGACACAAAGCATGTCTAAACTAAGCAGATCACATCTTTGATGTATACAGTAAGCAATGCAAGGCACCATATGCATGATATTACCAACATCAGCATGCCAAGTTAGAGCGAAGACCTCATGGGGTAAATAGGAGTGGTCTTCTGCATCTGAATCCCCCTCAGAACAGTTATCTTCCTCTTGATTACGATCTGAAATGGGTGGAGGGGGGCTGCCTTTGCACCCACCATGGAGCGATGTCTGCATGAAATTTTATTGTCATGCAAGGCTCGTCTCTTTTGCTCTACATGTTCAGTTCCATTGTGTACAATAACTAACATGCATAGGAATAAAACATAGTGAGATTATGTAAGGAGTGCATGCACAAATCCAGAGTGATGGTAGCAAACTGTGGATAGAACCAAAACCAATGATAGCTAGCAGATAATAGCTTTAGTTAAAAAATACAGATCATGGCTCCTTTAATGTTTGTTTGCACCAAACATGAAACTCATAGTAGACACCCGAGATTAACCAGATAGTAGACCGATAGTACTGATTGCTGCCTCAATATGTACCCCACAACCATTTAAAAACTCAAGTTTCAGCATAAGTTTGGACCTGACTCGGAGTCTATTAGGTGAACACGATGATAAAGTAGCATGTCATCATATTAAGCGATGCATAACGTAAGCAGACATGGAAGAGTGCGACCTCTCTTGCAGACCCGTGTAGTGCTCAAGGTCATCTACTCAGTTGATGATGTTAATGCAGTTGTCATGGCAGCCGGCGGTGGTGAAGAAGATCTGAGGCGGCGAAAGCAGTCTAGAGAGCGGATCCCTGCTGTCGTGAACCCTTCCGTCATTGGAGCAGCTGAGCTGGGGTGGAACACAACACCGCAGGAGTAGGACAAACCACACAAGGTTTTCTTTGACACATATTTGTAACAGAAGTAATTGTGTAAGGGCTTGTTTGAATTTGAGGATTCTGACAATGCAGGGATAGGAAATAGACAAGAATAGGATAGGAATGCACGTGCAAAACAGAGAATTTAAAAACACAGGATTTCTGCCAATCTGGGTGTTTGGTTCACAAGAATTGGAAGAACACAGGATGCAAAGAAGCATGGTGAGATTATGTCAAACCACAAGAAAATGTACGGTTATAATGCTATTATGCTACTATCTCTTGGTCTTGTGCTTCATGAATAGGAATTTGAAAAGGAGAACAAGTGGAAATTAAAATTCCTACAATTTTTCTTTCAAGGAGACACTAAAGGAACAAATCCTACAGTTTTCCTTTGCTCCATTCCTTTGCACCAAATACATGAAAAGTAGTACCATAGGAAAGTTTCCAATTCCTATGTTTTTCATTCACTTTTCCTTTCAAGCACTGGCGATTCTAGTAGGCAGGCTTGAGCAAGGAAAAGCCTACACTAAAAAATGTTTTTGTGCTACTTCTATTACTTTGGACCCAGGCCACTGCCCTACTAGCTCAGCTCCCAGGGCCATCGACAAATGCACATCTCAAACATGGAGAGATAAATAATGATGGCGTTCAAGAGAGTCCATCACAGATAGCTAAGTTGCCTGGTACCTCTCTGCTTGTCATATAGTAGGATAAAATAACCATATTTCCGTTACTCCGTGTGCTCAGTGGACAATATATGTAACATATAGAGTAAAAAAGAGATGCAACAAGTGTACAACCTCTTTGGCGAAGCCATGTTGATCTCAGCGTGATTGGGTTGGCCGGTGAGGATGCTCCAGCTGACTTGGCTATCGGAGGAGGGGAAGAAGATCTTAGGCGTCTGGAGATGGAATCTGAGGTACTGCTCCGATGTGATGGAGGGTTTCGTCGTTGGAGCAGCTCCGGTGAGTTGTACGACGCCGAGGCTGAAGCAGGACAAGAGAGACAACGTTAACCTGAGTGGAATTCTAATAGCATCTCCAATAGATGACATAAAATACATAACCACAAAGTGCTAGATGTAAAATACATCAGCCGCTCATCTCTGAACTTAACTATCAAAACTGAATTTAACTGTCGAAACTGAATTTTACTGTCGAAACTGAATTTTACTTTCGAAACTGAATGCACTAGACGTGAGGCTACACGTCAGTCGACTGACTTTTTCATCTCTGGTCAGTTGATTTTGCAGCCATTGGATACGAAATCAAGGGACTGCAGTTCATCTTCAACCTCCACCCTGAGCCGCCAGCCACCACCGGCCAAACAGCCGCCCCCGCTGCCCACAGCCGGTGGTGCGCCTCCCCGCCCGCCCCGAAAACACTCCCCACCGTCAGTCCGCCGCCGCCCCGGCCATCCCTCTAGGCCCCCCCGTGCCGAGCTTTTTCTCCGGCGATCCCCACGCCACCGTCGGCGACCACCGCCCCCACCCTAAACCCTAAGATAGAAAGTGGGGTACTTCTTCGGCAAGCCCCCTCCTTGCTGCGGCAGGTTCTTCCTTAACTCCGGCGAGCCCCCCACCCCCCTGAAAATCGACTAACCCAAAAGTCGATTCAGTCAACTAAAGTGTAGCTAAATCGGAGCAGCATCGCAAGCAAGAGCAAGAGCGAGAGCAGCAATGCGAGCAAGAGCAAGAGCAAGAGCAGACAAGGCAAGGGACCAAGAGCAAGAGCAGAGCAGCAGCGCGAGCGAGAGCTAAAGCAGCAGCAGCTCCTACTGATGTGGACGTCGCCACCGAGGGAGCGACGACATGGAGGAAGTGGCCAGCGACGCTGCCGTGGATGGAGCCGCGCCATGTCGGCTCGGGACCGAGCGCCGGCAGCACCGTGAGATCGAATCAAGAGGAGAATGTGGCAATTAGTGTACAACCTCTTTGGTGGCGCCGATTAGGCCGCAACTTCATCCGAGGAAACGGTGATGATGATGCTCTTCCGGTGGTGTAGATGAAGATGGCGGTGTTGGAATGGAGGTGGCGCGAAAGATGAGGGGAACATCGGGGCAACTCCTTGGAGGTGGAGGACGGGGTGGTTGAACCGGCGGGATGACTAGATCGACGACTGATCCTTATCTGGTACGGTGGATGAGGGACGTCGAGGTGTTGCTATGGACGACGTCGTCGGGGAAGAGGCTCCGGCTGGGTGGCAGGCGGAGGAGGGTGTGGGGTTTCACGGGTTTTCCCGGCCTCGGTGTACGAATGGGTGGACGGATGGGATGGGAGTGGGGAACCATGGCTTAGGGACGCGCTTTCCCGAAATGTGGGGCAAGTTAGGAAAGTACCCCACCGATTTGAGGCGGTTCTTTCGGTTTAGGGGTATCACGGGCATTTCGCATGTTGGGATTTCGCAGGAGCTGGGAGTTTTTGCGCGCGTTGTAATTTTGGAATAGCAAGACGCGGGTTGAGATGGAGGGTGTTGTTTGAGCACAATGAGACAAAGATATATCTTAAATATTTCGGGCTAACAAGGCGCGGGTTGAAATTTCTGGACAAGCCTAATGTGTACTGTACCAAATCAATTCGCACTACAAATGTCATTCAAAACTTTGAATTCATGTTATGTTCAATTAAAATATTTCACTACGTGTATAATGCATGCAACCTACTACTCAAATTAACGTTTTAGTGCATTCCAAACGTATATAGTACCGCTTCAATATGAACTAAATTTGAATTTGTTTCTCTATTTGAATAAGATCTACAATAATGATTGTTGTGAAGTCAAAGCATTTGAATTCGTTTCTCTGTTTTAATAAGATCTAGAATCATCATTATTGTCAAGTTAAACCATCATTTGTGTATTATCTTCACAGCACACCACATGATTAGTCTCGAGTTACATATGAACTATGTGTACTATATGAACTCGAACTCTATTTTTTGAATCCACTTTATGTTGATTTCAAATCATAGTACATTTCAAGCTCTAGCTAGATCTTCATAATCTAAACCATGTCTCATATGTATAATGTGTTTATCACATTATGTATGGTGCCCCGCCCCTACGCCTACAAGTATTTAGATGTGAGTTGCAAACACCACACATTACCACAAATTCAAATAAAATGTGAGAATGTTCGATATATAGTATTGTTTAGATTGGTCGATATTTAGTTGTAAGCTGCAAACGCCACACATTATCACAAATTCAAATAAAATGTGAGATTGTTCGATGTATAGTATGGTTTAGATTGTTCGACATTTAGTTGTGAGTTGCAAACGCCATGCATTATCACATTATGGTATAACATGTGCAAAATCACAACACGCGTATCACTGCTATATTCATGCATGCATATGTTTAAAACACTATGATCTCCTATTCAAATATATGAATCCACTTTCATATCAAATTATGATCTTTGTTAGTCTCTTACACCTACACAATCCTCTAACCTTTGTAGCTACCACTAACTTTCTCTCATGCATGTACACGCCCTCCTCGCCCTCCCCCTCCCTCAGCATTCTATCCATCGCGCACATTCATTTTTTTTCTTCAGGTCGTTCTCCCACAGTCTCCACAACTCCTTTCCGACACACACCGATTGATAAACCTCTCTAGCGATGTCTGCCTACAACATACACACGCTCCTTTAATCTCCTCCTTTATGTGTCCTTGCCTCATGTCTCTCATACGGTCCCACACACGTGTAAACTCTCGCCCCTCTTTTCATTGATATTACAACCGCACACTCCTCCCCCTATCTAGCTAGTAGCTAGGCCTCTCACACCACCTCCTAGCTCCATTCTCTCTGTCTATCCGTCTTGCCAGGCCTTATTTGCCTCTAACAAGTTGACGTACACCGACCGATCTCCCGCTATACTTATAGCTAGCTAGGTCCTTATAACTCGTTTTTTCCCACGCGTCGATCGGTCTACCTCATTAGTTATGTCTCTCCCTTCCTCCAACAAACAACAATTGATCTATCGATCTAGTTAGGTTTGCTTACCAAACACATGGTTCCCCTTCAACATCCATGGATGCGTCCCAACAGATCTATCACGCACAGGCACACACAGAAACACATCCCCACTCTTATTGACAATATTGCAGTTCCACCCTCACTTTGTCTAGTAGGCCTCTCCCACCATCTTCGAGAAGCAACTCCATCACCCATCCAACACTCTACCCCTCTCCCTCCCTCTCTCCTCTCTCTCTCTCTCTCTCTCTCTCTCTCTGTCCCATCCTATTTCCCGTCCTTCAGTTATGTATGTATGTCGACCGATCTCCCTCAAGACATAGCTGGGTCTCTCCTTCTCAACACATATACGAGTCGTTCTACCTCTATAGTTAGGCCTCTGCCTACCCCTCCCCCACCCCCTCCCCCCCACACACACACACCGATACATCGAGCGCTCTAGTCATGTCTCCCTGCCACACACACTTGACCTGTGCCCTCTGACGTTCCGGTAGGTCAGTCGCCCTATATCTTTGACTTACACACACACACACACACACACAATTTCGATGGCTCTCTTCATCGATCTGGCACCCACCCACTTGATCCTCTCTTCGACTCTATCAATATCTATGACCTCTCCCTCTCTTCTCGTGGATCGCCCGATCCTCTATATATGATATGGATATGCCTCCATTTCACACACATTGCACGCAAAATTTTGTTTGAGATGTCATCGACACATATTCCCACAAATACATTCACAAAATCAACCTCCCCCCTGAGGGAGTCCTGGATTAGGGGGTCTCCGAACGGCCGGACTATATCCTTTGGCCGGACTGTTGGACTATGAAGATACAAGATTAAAGACTTCGTCTCGTGTCCGGATGGGACTCTACTTGGCGTGGAAGGCAAGCTAGGCAATACGGATATGTATATCTCCTCCTTTGTAACCGACCTTGTGTAAACCTAGCCCCCTCTGGTGTCTATATAAACCTGAGGGTTTTAGTCCGTAGGACAACATACAATCATACCATAGGCTAGCTTCTAGGGTTTAGCCTCTCCGATCTCGTGGTAGATCAACTCTTGCAATAATCGTATCATCAAGAATAAATCAAGCAGGACGTAGGGTTTTACCTCCATCAAGAGGGCCCGAACCTGGGTAAAATATCGTGTTCCCTGCCTCTTGTTACCATCCGCCTTAGATGCACTGTTCAGGACCCCCTACCCGAGATCCACCGGTTTTGACACCGACATTGGTGCTTTCATTGAGAGTTCCTCTGTGTCGTCGCCGTTAGGCTTGATGGCTCCTACGATCATCGATAGCGATGCAGTCCAGGGTAAGACTTTTCTCCCTAGATAGATCTTTGTGTTCGGCGGCTTCGCACTGCGGGCCAACTCGCTTGGCCATCTGGAGCAGATCAAAAGTTACGCCCCTGGCCACCAGGTCAGGTTTGGAAGCTTAAACTACACGGCCGATATCCGCGGAGACTTGATCTTTGACGGATTCGAGCCCCTGCCTTGTGCGCCGCGCGGTCACGATGAGTACGATTTAGCTCTACCATCAGACCATATTCAGGAGATCGCACCGGCAGCCGCTCCGAGCCTCAATTTGGAGCCAGTTGCACCATCCATGGACGGGTGGATAGACCCCGTCACAGAGGCCGTATCCTCAGCGGCGATCGAGCCGAATATCGACCTTACCCTTCACGCGAGCTTTGTTGCCAAACTGCCGGATCCTTCTCCGGCCACGGACTCCGAACCGCCTGCGCCCGTTCCTGTCGAATCCGATTGGGCGCCGATCATGGAGTTTACCTCCGCGGATATTTTTCAGCACTCGCCTTTTGGAGACGTACTGAACTCATTAAGGTCTCTCTCCTTGTCAGGAGAGTCCTGGCTGAACTACGTCCGGCAGGATTGGGATGTGGATGACGAAGAAATTCGCCACCCACCCACCACCCACTTAGTAGCCACTATCGACGACTTAACCGACATGCTCGACTTCGACTCCGAAGACATCGACGGTATGGACGACGACGCGGGAGACGAAGAGGAACCACTGCCCATAGGGCACTGGACAGCCACCTCATCATACAATATATACATGGTGGATACACCCAAAGAAGGCAATGGCGATGAGACAACGGAGGATGACCCCTCCAAAAAGCAACCCAAGCACCGGCATCAGCGGCGCCGCTCTAAGTCCCGCCAAGGCAAAAGTAGTGACACCGGCACCGGAGATAATAGCACTCCGGACAGTGCCGAAGACAACAACAATCCCCTCCAGCAAGATTTAGAGCAGGAAGATGAAGGAGCCAGCCCTCCTGAGAGAGCGGCAGATGGAGAGGCAGAGGATGATAATTACATGCCTCCCACCGAAGACGAGGCAAGCCTCGACGATGACAAATTCGTCATGGCAGAGGATCCCGTCGAACAAGAGCGCTTCAAGCGCCAGCTTATAGCCACGGCAAATAGCCTCAAGAAAAAGCAGCAGCAGCTTCAAGCTGTTTATGATTTGCTAGCTGACAGATGGACTGAAGTCCTGGCGGCCGAGGAATATAAACTCGAACGCCCCTCCAAGAGTTACCCAAAGTGTAGGTTGCTACCCCGACCGGAGGAGGAAGCACTGAAACCTACATCCCCGGCGTATGACGCGGCTGATCGGCCACCTCGTGGCCGCGACATAGACGCATTCCGGCCAAAAGCTCAGCCCGCGCCCCGATGCCATTCAAATAAAAAGGCATGGGGAAATACGCCAGACCTACGAGACGTATTGGAGGACAAAGCAAAACATGCAAGATCGATCTATGGATCAAGAGGCCGCGCCACTATGCGAGACGATAATCGTCACGCCGGATACAGTAAAAGTAAGTCCGACCGGGCCGAACACAGTGGGCAAGACTCATTCGAGCTGCGTCGCGACATAGCCCAGTACAGAGGCGCCGCACACCCCCTATGCTTCACAGACAAAGTAATGGATCATCAAATCCCAGAGGGTTTCAGACCCGTAAATATAGAATCATACGACGGCACAACAGATCTGTACCGCCCTCAATGCGGCTATATCTCCCACGTGTCGAAGCACGACTTAGAGGCATAACCGCATTGAAAGCAATGTCGCAAGTGAGGTAATCTTCACAACAACCCATGTAATGAATAAGGGAAAAGGTACATAGTTGGCTTACAATCGCCACTTCACACAATACATGAATAAAGCATTACATCATCCAGATACAATCAAGGTCCGACTACGGAACCAAAATAAAAGAAGACTACCCCAAATGCTACACAGATCCCTGATCATCCCAACTAGGCTCCACTACTGATCAACTAATACGAAACAACACAATGAACGAGATCTTCATCGAGCTCCTCCTTGAGCTCGGTTGTGTCACCTGCACGGTATCATCGGCACCTGCAAGCTAGTTTTGGAAGTATTTGTGAGTCCCGGGGACTCAGCAATCTCACACCCTCGCGATCAAGACTATTTAAGCTTATGGGAAAGGTAAAAGGTATGAGGTGGAGCTGCAGCAAGCGACTAGCATATATGGTGGCTAACATACGCAAATGAGAGCGAGAAGAGAAGGCAAAGCATGATCGATGAACTATGATCAATAAGTGATCCTAGAACAACCTACGTCAAGCATAACTCCAACACCGTGTTCACTTCCCGGACCCCGCCGAGAAGAGACCATCACGAATACACACGCGGTTGATGCATTTTAATTAAGATAAACTTTAGGTTTTCTACAACTGGACATTAACAAATTCCCATCTGCCCATAACCGCGGGCACGACTTTCGAAAGTTCAAATCCCTGCAGGGGTGTCCCAACTTAGCCCATCACAAGCTCTCACGGTCAACGAAGGATATTCCTTCTCCCAGGAAGACCCGATCGAGCTCGGAATCCTGGTTACAAGAAATTTTGACAATGGTAAAACAAGACCAGCAGGGCCACCCAGATGTGCCAACAAATCCCGATAGGAGCTGCACATATCTCATTCTCAGGGCACACCGGATGAGCCAAACGTCGGGTAGGCCAGCCCAGAGTTGCCCCTGGTAGCTCCGGACATCGCTTAGTTGGACCAACACTTAGAGAAGCATTGGCCTGGGGAGTTAAAATAAATATGACCCTTGAGCCGGCCGACCCAAGGGAAAGAAAAAGGCTAGGTGGCAAATGGTAAAACCAATGTTGGGCCTTGCTGGAGGAGTTTTATTCAAGGCGAACTGTCAAGGGGTTCCCATTATAACCCAACCGTGTAAGGAACGCAAAATCAAGAAACTTAACACCGGTATGACGGAAACTATGGCGGCAAGAGTGGAACAAAACACGACGCATAAGGCCGAGCCTTCCACCCTTTACCAAGTATATAGATGCATTAATTAAATAAGAGATATTGTGATATCCTAACAAATATCCATGTTCCAAACATGGAACAAGCTCCAATCTTCACCTACAACTAACAACGCTATAAGAGGGGCTGAGCAAAGTGGTAACATAGCCAAACAACGGTTTGCTAGGGCAAGGTGGGATAGGGGTTTGGCATGGCAATATGGGAGGCATGATAAGGCAAGTGGTAGGTATCGCAGCACAGGCATAGCAAAAGAGCGAGCATTTAGCTAGCAAAGATAGATGTGATTTCGAGGGTATGGTCCTCTTGCCTGAGATCCCGCAAGGAAGAAGAAAGAGTCCAAGAAGAAGAAAAACGGACGTAGCCAACGGATCCTCACATACGCAACGTTACCGGATTACCGAGAAGAAGTACACCGGAAAGAAAGCAAACAACATAGTAAACAACCAACACATGAACATGTCATGATGCACAACCAAGTATGATGCATGTCCGGTTTAATGAGGCATGGCATGGCAAAGTGCACAAACAACCCTAAAAATTAAGTGGAGCTCCATATGCAACTCCGTTGCATATTGACGAAACACCACGTGACTTATTTAGTTCGATCTTTTTTTATGTACCCAACAATATTAAATGTTGTTAAACATGGCAATAGGGTGAAGCAAAGTCAAACCACCTATCTAGTTAAGTTTAAATGAGGCCGGAAATAACAAACAACAATTCTGGAAACTCCTCATGTGCATATCTTAAGGTTTGGTACTGTTCTGCCCTAAACCATATTTTATAGTTGTTAAACATGCAAAGAAATGTCACCAAGTTAAACTAGGCATTTTCCACCCCATTTACATATAAACTTTATTAGAAACCGAGCTATGGTTATTTAGTTATGAATTAAAACATTTTAACAAGTTATTTGAGCAAATTTAAAAAAACAACATTTTAGGCATTTTAAACATGGATGAAAATGACATATTATGAAACTAGATGAAAAACTAAGCATATTTCATATTTGAAGTTTTTACATCTCTTGCATAGATTGTGAGTTATTAAATGCATGGAGTCTAGGGTGTTTTCTGCAAAACTGTTGTCTCTGGAATAATAGGCAAAAATCGCAGATTTGAAAAAAATACTACACTAGGCCGAAACTTCCTGGCCCAACAAGAGAAAGAAAAAAAGGTGGGGCGCTGGGGAGGCTCACATTGGGCTAAGGCCCAGTTCAGTGGAAGAAGGCCGGCTGGGTGAGGAGGGGTGCGCTGGGCCATGGCAAAAAGAAGCAGACTGGGCCTGGCGCTTGCTTTGCTTGGTCAACGCGAACGGATCTGCTCGTTGCCTGCTCGAACAGAACAGAGGAGCTGCGCGGCGCTGGAATAGAGCTCCGACGACGGGCGAAGGGGCGGCAAGGCGAGGGACTTGGCGCGGAGCGGTGACGGAACTTGCGGCGGCGGACGTGCGGGGAAGGCCAGCGAGGAGCAGCTTCCTGTACGCACAAGAAAAGGAGGAGGTTCAGAGAGGGAGAAACAGCAGACGATGAGGCAGGACAATGGGGCGGTGAGGCGGGGCTCACCCGAGGGGCTTGCCGGCGGCGACAAGGCAGGGCGCCGCTGGTGGGGCTGGTTGTCGCGGGAGCAGCGTGGTGACGAGGCCAATCATGGCGGAGTACGGCAGGGCGTAGGAGCTCCAGGAGGCGGCGCTGGCCTCTACAAACGGCGGCGACGAGACACAAGTGAGAGAGAGAAGAAGGAAAGGAGAAGGAAAGGAGAGGCATGGCATGGCGAGGCCTACGGATCACCGGAGCATGCCGGCGACATGACGACAGGGACTACGCGGGGTCCGAAGAATCCGGGGGACTCGCAACAAGGGCGGCAGAGGAGGCCATGGCGAGGGGCAACGAGGCGACGAGGAGCAGGACGGGTGCTCCTCTCCCGATCCAGATCGGATCGAGGAGGCTGTGGCTGCGGGAGCTGCATGGGGCACCTCTTGGACGTTGGATTACGATCCAACAGTTCAGATGAATGGATCTGGAGTCTGGGGTGAACTGGGTGGTGACTGAAAACGAGGAGAGAAGTGAGTGTGCAGGTGATTGCGGTGACGATCCCAAGGTGGAGCTGGTTTGGTGGCGGGGTGAGGAAAAGAAGGGAGTTGGTCTAGGGTTAGGCTTGATTTGGTAGGTGGTGGTCTATAAATATAAGGAAAAGAGGGAGTTTCCATTCTCCTATCGAAATCGGATGGTTCAGAAAGAATAGGCTAGGGAGTCCAAATAATAAAACGGTGATATTTTGTAGACGTTTGGGGATGATCCGGATCCAACGGTGACGACTGCCTGGGTCGGGTCCGGGTAAGTTTCGGACGCGCACGAGAGGTCTATGCGCGATGCAAAGAGGGGTAGGCTAGGCCTAGGAGGACTGTGGAGAGCGGTTTGGTCTGAGAGGAGAGGGGAGAGATGCAGCCCGACACGGTTTCCGGAGACCGAAAACGTTCGACGTTAGACCGGCTATACTGCCGCTATAGTTTAACGGTTGGGCTATCAAACGAACTCTGAATGCGATGAAACTTGACAGGCGGTCTATCTACACTATAATAAGACCACACGCCAACTTTCAACCCAATCTGAGAACATTTTCCGGCCATTTATAAAATAATATTTCGGACGTGCCGCGGGCGCGTGCAAGTGTGTCCCGGCTCAGAACGGACAACAGACGGAACTGGGGGAACCCGAACGGATGCAGGTTTTGAAAACATGATGATGCAATGCACATGTTGACATGATGAAATGCAACACGCAAGAAAATGACATGGCAACAATAGTGAATAACTCGTAGACACCTGGCAAATCGGTCTCGGGGCGTCACAACACTCCACCACTACGAGAGGATCTCGACCCGAGATCTACGATGGCACCGGAGGGAAAACGGAAGAGGAAGAGGAGAGGTAAAACTAAGTTGCTACTTTGATAAATGAGTGAAAACAAACAACCTTGCGAGGTTGAACAAATTCGAGAAAAGAATACAACGAAGGTGAACAAAGTTGAAAACACACCGTTACAAAAGAGGGACAAAGAACATTGCGAAAAATTTGAGGTTGAAGGGCAAGATATATATTGAAACCACTCCGGTTAAGTCAAGATAGAGAAGGATTAAGAATGATGTAATTTGTACAGCACTCTGACTGCAAATGGAAGTAATTAACAAGAACTTGACAAGATGAGAGGATACATGATGAAATTAACAACGCGTTGCCTCCGGAACTATTGAAAGAATGGCACTAGGGGTAAGAAAGATTTCAGACAGCACTCCGGTTGAGAAAGGAGATAAAACTTGATAAGATGAGAGAATTGGAATGAAAACACGACACTCCGGTTGAATGGATAAGCAAAGGAAAAAACATGATCTTCGCAATACGAGATGATGAGTGAAGAGAGCATCATCACAATGCCTCCGGAAGAAATGAAATAATGCAATGAAAAGAACGGAGAAGAAAACAACATGTTCTACCTCAAATGAATTTGAGAGAGCATCCTTAAAAATAAGGATTTAACGGAGTTGTTGGGAAATCAACAATGAAAAGAATAAGCTTGATATGGTCTTATGGAATACATCTCAAATTCTAAGGTGACAACCTGCCACTCACGAAAAACAAGATTGGATTGATATGAACAAGAAGACAAGAAACTTATTTCACCGGTAGGATAAATGGAGAAGTTGGATCATTTCTAAGCACCGTAGATAGCAACAATCCTTGGGGAAAGCTTTAGGTGAAATATAACCCAAGATAACTCTAACGAAGAGGTTGATGGATTTAAAATACCTCATTCTTAACAACATGTGAAACATGAAACATGAACTCAAATTATCAAGAATGACCTAATACCACCTCCAAAGATACGGTATAAAGAATTGCACTCCGGATTGCAACTTGAAGAATGCTTGAGCTCCTTAGAAAAGAATCTCAATGAAAACTTGGAGAAGGGATTAAATCCTTGATGAAACATCATGTAGAGTCTCCATGAAGAACTCCGGTAGCAAAAGGATGATCCAACGAAAAGAAGGATGAAAAGAACAAGATTGAAGCCTTGCAATGATTAGATGAAGCTTTGCGACGAGATAAAATGGAAACTTGGAACACCAGAAGAAAAGATAAAGCATCTCAAACCAAGAATGTGATATGAAGAACCTCCAAAATAAGGAATTGAATTCACTCGATGAAACAAGAATAAGGATTACATTATGCTTATCCTTCACCAATTAAATTGATGACCAACAATGGATTTGGCATACTACTTATTCTTGTAGCAAGGATTTGAAGAGATATAGTGCAAACTTGAGAAGGTCTTCAACGATCCACCGGTAGGATTTGAAAGAATGAAAGAATTGATATGATAACGAAGGAAAAAGAATCTTGGTGAACCACCGTAAGAGTTGAAAATGAACGAAGAAAAAGATAAAGAAACACCAGGAAGAATTAGCAAATGAACGAAGACGCTTGCTAGGATTTATATACATGAGAACGAAGAGATCACGAGCTGATTAGAGAATACTTGAATGATGCACCGATAAGATTTGGAGAACAATGGCTGAAAGCTGGAATGAATAATCCCGAAATGATGGCCTTCGGAGAATAAAACTAAAAATTCTCCTAAATTGCTCCGGATGGGTGAAAAGAAATCTCACAATCGAAAACAATTATGAGAGGATGGCAGAGAATGGAGCAAGATTTAAAATAAACTCTTCTTCGGTGTTCAAATGTTGAGAATGATGATGAGAACCACCACTGAGAATTTTTGAGGCACTCCGGAATGAAAATTGGAAAGGTTGAGCCAACGATGAAAAGAATTTGAAAGATCTTGGATAAACCATCTGATTGATGGTGAATCATTCTTACGTCAAACTTCGAAAAAGAATTGAGAATAACTCCGGGAAAATAAGAAGAGTCAGGTAAGATCCTGGAAAAAGACCTGTGGGTTAGGGCCCACTCGAAATAAACACCGTTGAACGATTTAAAAGAGAGATTGCACCGGTTGAAACAAATGGCTTGAATGTGGTAACATCCTCGCAAAAGATTGAACGAATTGAGAATGGAAACTTGAATGTTCTAACATATCTTGAGCACTCCGGAACAAATGAATAGCGAGGAGTGGATGATTAAGAGGTGCACCGGCAAGAGAAGACATTTGAAATGATAAAAAGGATATGATCGACAAATCTCGACTTGAATCCACCAGAGAAGAAAAGAATGAAGAATGACGAACTAGAAGCTCCATTAGAATCTTCATGAGGATCGCCGGATAAGAACATTGACGGAAAAGGAATGGAGAGGCTTCCTATCAATAAAAGGATACTTGAATAAGAATTCTGAATCCTTGAAGAAAAAGGGTGGGTGGGCGGGAAAACAAAGACAATTTGGAATGGATGAAACGAACACCGTTGAGAAAACTGAGATTGTATCTTGCAAATGTTGGAATGATCGGATCCACTTGAAGAGAAAGACATCGGTTGAAAAGGATTGACATGACAATCTCAATTATCATGAAGGATTAGTACCCACATAGAAATGTGAGAACACCACTTAGGAAAGGTATGGAATCAACATTTGACTTTGAAGCAACTCGAATACCACAACTGAAAACAAATCAAAGGATTGGCTTGCAGAATAAGCCAGAACAAACATATGATAGAGATTTTGTCCGAAGTTTTCGTGGTGGGGCCTACACGGGCTCGATCATACAGCACCATCATGTACAAGGCAGTGCACATGACATACGAAGCGTCCCCGAGTCAGCATAGCCAAGGACTCTTTAAGACACAACGAGACCACTGTAAAACCAACCGTGGATAGGCGGACCACTAGACGTCGAACCCCAATTTCATATCATACATCTGTCGGAAAGATTTCCTAGGAGCTACTTGAATTCCCACTTATAAACTCTCGAAACTTTCCGGTTATGCAATCAGGTGTTGGGGATACAGGGGAAGCATAATATCTCACCCAAAACTAGCAAATCCTACATCTAGCTGTATCCATCCTTCAACACATAACCAAGAAATCTTCGGAAATCATTTACCTCAACCTTTGAAAAGCATCCGTTATACGAGTTATGGCAATACTCCCGAACTCCCGCCCCAGTACTGGGTGGCGTCGAGGTTATCTCACTAGCAACTGCATAAAAGAGATTTTCGATGTCGGTGAAACTCAGGTATTCCAGAACTGCAACGATAAAATTGTGACGACAAAACCTCGAAGCTCAACTCCCCGAGACACTGCCACAACCCCTAAATGTCAGGAGGCACCAAGAACAATATTCTCGTCACAAAACCATCGGAACAAGTCCAAGATACCCGCATGATCCTAAATTTTTTTTAGTGAAATTTGAGAAGAGAAGAGTCAACTCTACGTCAGGATGCCTCACCAGAGCGACGAAGGGACTGAGGAGTAAAAAGAATCCTACTCTCCGATATCTACAATCCTAAAAGACTCAAAACATTTTTCTAGACTCAACAACGCCAACGATTCGATCAAGCAGGGGGCTCCTAAAGTCGGGGAAGGATCTGATTACCAACTTGTAATGCCCTCGATGCGGCTATATCTCCCACGTGTCGAAGCACAACTTAGAGGCATAACCGCATTGAAAGCAATGTCGCAAGTGATGTAATCTTCACAACAACCCATGTAATGAATAAGGGAAAAGGTACATAGTTGGCTTACATCGCCACTTCACACAATACATGAATAAAGCATTACATCATCCAGATACAATCAAGGTCCGACTACGGAACCAAAATAAAAGAAGACTACCCCAAATGCTACATAGATCCCCGGTCGTCCCAACTGGGCTCCACTACTGATCAACTAATACGAAACAACACAATGAACGCGATCTTCATCAAGCTCCTCCTTGAGCTCGGTTGCGTCACCTGCACGGTATCATCGGCACCTGCAAGCTGGTTTTGGAAGTATCTGTGAGTCACGGGGACTCAGCAATCTCACACCCTCGCGATCAAGACTATTTAAGCTTATGGGAAGGGTAAAAGGTATGAGGTGGAGCTGCAGCAAGCAACTAGCATATGTGGTGGCTAACATACGCAAATGAGAGCGAGAAGAGAAGGCAAAGCACGATCGATGAACTATGATCAATAAGTGATCCTAGAACAACCTACGTCAAGCATAACTCTAACACCGTGTTCACTTCCCGGACCCCGCCGAGAAGAGACCATCACGGTTACACACGCTCTCACGGGCACGGCTTTCGAAAGTTCAAATCCCTGCAGGGGTGTCCCAACTTAGCCCATCACAAGCTCTCACGGTCAACGAAGGATATTCCTTCTCCCAGGAAGACCCGATCAGGCTCAGAATGCCGGTTACAAGACATTTCGACAATGGTGAAACAAGACCAGCAAAGCCACCCAGATGTGCCGACAAATCCCGATAGGAGCTGCGCATATCTCGTTCTCAGGGCACACCGGATGAGCCAGACGTCGGGTAGGCCAGCCCAGAGTTGCCCCTGGTAGCTCCGGACATCGCTTAGTTGGACCAACACTTAGAGAAGCACTGGCCTGGGGTGTTAATATAAATATGACCCTTGAGCCGGCGGACCCAAGGGAAAGAAAAAGGCTAGGTGGCAAATGGAAAAACCAATGTTGGGCCTTGCTGGAGGAGTTTTATTCAAGGCGAACTGTCTAGGGGTTCCCATTATAACCCAACCATGTAAAGAATGCAAAATCAAGGAACATAACCCCGGTATGATGAAAACTAGGGCGGCAAGAGTGGAACAAAACGCCAGGCATAAGGCCGAGCCTTCCATCCTTTACCAAGTATATAGATGCATTAATTAAATAAGAGAAATTGTGATATCCCAACAAATATCCATGTTCCAAACATGGAACAAGCTCCAATCTTCACCTGCAACTAACAAAGCTATAAGAGGGGCTGAGCAAAGTGGTAACATAGCCAAACAACGGTTTGCTAGGACAAGGTGGGTTAGGGGTTTGACATGGCAATATGGGAGGCATGATAAGGCAAGTGGTAGGTATCACAGCATAGGCATAGCAAAAGAGCGAGCATTTAGCAAGCAAAGATAGAAGTGATTTCGAGGGTATGGTCATCTTGCCTGAGATCCCGCAAGGAAGAAGAACGAGTCCAAGAAGAAGACAAATGGACGTAGCCAACGGATCCTCACATACGCAACGTTACCGGATTACCGAGAAGAAGTACACCGGAAAGAAAGCAAACAACATAGTAAACAACCAACACATGAACATGGCATGATGCACAACTAAGTATGATGCATGTCCGGTTTAATGAGGCATGGCATGGCAAAGTGCACAAACAACCCTACAAATTAAGTGGAGCTCCATATGCAACTCCGTTGCATATTGACGAAACACCATGTGACTTATTTAGTTCGATATTGTTTTGTGTACCCAACAATATTAAATGTTGTTAAACATGGCAAGAGGGTGAAGCAAAGTCAAACTACCTGTCTAGTCAAGTTTAAATGAGGCCGGAAATAACAAACAACAATTCCAAAAACTCCTCATGTGCATATTTTAAGGTTTGGTATTGTTTTGCCCTAAACCATATTTTATAGTTGTTAAACATGCAAAGCAATGTCACCAAGTTAAACTAGGCATTTTTACACCCCATCTACATATAAACTTTATTAGAAACCGAGCTACGGTTATTTGGTTATGAATTAAAACATTTTAACAAGTTATTTGAGTAAATTTAAACAAACAACATTTTAAGCATTTTTAACACGGATGAAAATGACATATTATGAAACTAGATGAAAAACTAACCATATTTCATATTTGAAGTTTTTACATCTGTTGCATAGATTGTGAGTTATTAAATGCATGGAGTCTAGGGGGTTTTCTGCAAAATTGTTTTCTCTGGAATAATAGGCAAAAATCGCAGATCTGAAAAAAAATACTACACTAGGCCGAAACTTCCTGGCCCATCAAGAGAAAGAAAAAAAAGGTGGGGCGCTGGGGTGGTTCACATTGGGCTAAGGCCCAGTTCAGTGGAAGAAGGCCGGCTAGGTGAGGAGGGGTGTGCTGGACCGTGGCAAAAAGAAGCAGACTGGGCCTGGCGCTTGCTTCGCTTGGGCAACGCGAACAGATCTGCTCGTTGCCTGCTCGAACGAAATAGAGGAGCTGCGCGGCGCTGGAACAGACCTCCGACGACGGGCGAAGGGGCGGCAAGGCGAGCGACTTGGCGCGGAGCGGCGACAGAACTTGCGGCGGCGGACGTGCAGGGAAGGCCGGCGAGGAGCAGCTTCCTGTAAGCACGAGAAAAGGAGGAGGTTCAGAGAGGGAGAAATAGCAGACGGTGAGGCAGGACAATGGGGCGGTGACGGGTGGCTCACCCGAGGGGCTTGCCGGCGGCGACAAGGCAGGGCGCCGCTGGTGGGGCTGGTTGTCGCGGGAGCGGCATGGTGACGAGGCCAATCATGGAAGAGTACGGCAGGGTGTAGGACCTCCAGGCGGCGGCGCTGGCCTCTACAAACGGTGGCGACGAGACACAAGTGAGAGAGAGAAGAAAAAAAGGAGAAGGAAAGGAGAGGCAGGGCATGGCGAGGCCTACGGATCACTGGAGCATGCCAGCGACATGACGACGGGGACGACGTGGGGTCCGACGAATCCGGACAACTCGCAACAAGGGCGGCAGAGGAGGCCATGGCGAGGGGCAACGAGGAGCAGGACGGGTGCTCCTCTCCCGATCCAGATCGGATCGAGGAGGCTGTGGCTGCGGGAGCTGCATGGGGCACCTCTTGGACGTTGGATTACGATCCAACGGTTCGGATGAATGGATCCGGAGTCTAGGGTGAACTGGGTGGTGACTGAAAACGAGGAGAGAAGTGAGTGCGTAGGTGATTGCGGGGACGATCAAAAGGTGGAGCTGGTTTGGTGGCGGGGTGAGGAAAAGAAGGGAGTTGGTCTAGGGTTAGGCTAGATTTGGTAGGTGGTGGTCTATAAATATAAGGAAAAGAGGGAGTTTGGATTCTCTGATTGAAATCGGATGGTTCAGAAAGAATAGGCTAGGGAGTCCAAATAATAAAACAGTGATATTTTGTAGACGTTTGGGGATGATCCGGATCCAACGGTGACGACTGCACGGGTCGGGTCCGGGTAAGTTTCAGACGCGCACGAGAGGTCTATGCGCGGCGCAAAGAGGGGTAGGCTGGGCCTAGGAGGGCTGTGGAGAGCGGTTTGGTGTGAGAGGGGAGGGGAGAGATGCAGCCCGACACGGTTTCCGGAGACTGAAAACGTCCGACGTTAGACTGGCTATACTGCCGCTAGAGTTTAACGGTTGGCTATCAAACGAACTCTGAATGCGATGAAACTTGACAGGCGGTCTATCTACACTATAATAAGACCACACGCCAACTTTCAACCCAATCGGAGAACATTTTACGGCCACTTATAAAATAATATTTCGGACTGCCACAGTCGCGTGCAAGTGTGTCTGGGCTCAGAACGGACAACAGACGGAACTGGGGGAACCCGGACGGATGCAGGTTTTGAAAACATGATGAAAATGCACATGATGACATGATGAAATGCAACACGCAAGCAAATGACATGGCAACAGCAGCGAATAACTCGAAGACACCTGGCACATCGGTCTCGGAGCATCACAAGATCCTGCGGTATGGATCGGGGATTTCCTCCTGCATATCCACATGGCCCGCGGTGATGATCTACACGCCATTAAATACCTCCCACTCAAGCTCAAAGGACCAGCTCGGCATTGGCTCAATAGCTTGCCAGCAGAGTCCATTGGCTGTTGGGAGGATCTAGAAGCCGCATTCCTCGACAACTTCCAGGGCACTTACGTGCGACCCCCAGATACCGATGAATTGAGCCACATAATTCAGCAGCCAAAGGAATCGGCCAGGCAATTCTGGACACGGTTCCTAACAAATAAAAATCAAATCGTCAACTGTCCGGATGCAGAGGCCCTAGCAGCTTTTAAGAACAACATCCGCGACGAATGGCTCGCCCGACACCTTGGCCAGGAAAAGCCAAAATCTATGGCAGCCCTCACGACACTCATGACCCGCTTTTGTGCGGGAGAAGACAGCTGGCTGGCTCTCAGCAACAACATATCAAAGAACCATGGTACTTCGGATACCAAGGATGGCAATGGCAGGTCACGTCGCAACAAACATATACTCGAACAGCGACTATACCGAGGACATGGCGGTCAATGCCGGATTCAAAGGCTCTAAACCCGGTCAGCGGAAAAAGCCATTCAAAAGAAGCACTCCGGGCCCGTCCAGTTTGGACTGTATACTCGATCGCTCGTGCCAAATACATGGCACCCCCGACAAGCCAGCCAACCACACAAACAGGGATTGTTGGGTGTTCAAGCATGCCGGCAAGTTAAATGCTGAAAACAAAGATAAGGGGTCACATAGCAATGACAAGGAGCCCCGGCAGCCGAACACCGGAGGACAGAAGAGGTTCCCCCCACAAGTGTGGACGGTGAACATGATATACGCAACCCACATCCCCAAGAGGGAGCGGAAGCGTGCGCTCAGGGACGTATATGCGTTGGAGCCAGTCGCCCCAAAGTTCAACCCATGGTCCTCCTGTCCGATCACATTCGTTCGCAGGGACCACCCCACTAGTATCCGTCATGGCGGATTCACTGCACTGGTCCTAGACTCAATCCCCAATCATTGACGGATTTCACCTCACTCGAGTCCTAATGGACGGCGGCAGCAGCCTGAACATGCTTTATCAGGACACAGTGCGCAAAATGGGTATAGACCCCTCAAGGATCAAACCCACAAAAACAACCTTTAAAGGTGTCATACCAGGTGTAGAGGCCCATTGCACAGGCTCAGTCACACTGGAAGTGGCCTTCGGATCCCCGGATAACTTCCGAAGCGAAGAGTTAATCTTCGACATAGTCCCGTTCCGCAATGGCTACCATGCACTGCTCGGGCGAACCGCATTCGCGAGATTCAATGTGGTACCGCATTATGCATATCTCAAGCTCAAGATGCCAGGACCTCGGGGGGTCATAACAGTCAATGGAAACACAGAGCGCCCTCTCCGCACGAAGGTGCACACTGCGGCCCTTGCAGCAGAAGCGCAAAGCAGCCTCTTAAGGCAATCCGCTAGTTCAGCGATTAAAGACCCGGACACTTTCAAGCGCGCCCGGAGTAATTGACAACTGGACCGCCTGGCACATTCCGAGCTCAGATAGCAATGCGGCCCCACCCCGGTCCCAGCCAAACGGCGAAATCCGTGCCACACGTACATAACTACGCATTAAAAATACCATGGGCACAGGCAGGGAGGGGGCACAACTACGGCACGCCCCAAGACGCGGCTTAAACCGCACTAGGGGCTTCCTGCTTTGTTATTTTTCTCTTTCAGGACTTTAATCTCTAGAAACCCTGTCCGGGAGCATGATTGCCGAGCACATGATGCAGCAACCAAGGAGGCAGAGAGCTACGTCACACCACGGAACTCCTAGGTGGATTACGATAACGAGTAAAATGCTTGCTTTAATACTACTCCTCAGCTCGCCCTTGGATGGGACATGTCAGATAGTCCTACTTTTTGCTTATCGCACTACTTGTATCATTCTGCTTTAACGCACCCTTTTTGAATAAACAATGCATAGCATTAAGACAACTATTGCATTCTTCCTTTCTATATATACGTTCATTCATGACATCTAGCACCCGTACACTCTGGTACGGCCAATACGCTAGGGGCTCAAGCATACCCCATAATACGGCGTGAGAAGTCCGAACACTTACAACAGTGCGGCACCCCGAACTTATAGCATTATAGGGCATCAGCTCCGAATCATATCTTGGGTCCATAGTTGGGTTTGCCCGGCTCCCATGTTTTGGTACCTTACGTTCCGCTATATCGGCTAAGGTAGCACCGGGAGAACTACTACGATTGTGCCCCGGTTCTGCTGGGCTAAGCACCTCAGTAGAGAAAGCTAAAACTGACTGTCATGATAAAGCGAGAGACTGGTCGCTGTTCAAGAGGTTTCGAGTCCCTAAAGACTTATGCCGCTTAGAGTGAAGAGTCGGCCCTGTCCGGCTTAAGGCGTGTATGGCGCCCCGAATTCAGCCTTCCGAATACTAGGGGCTTTGCCGAAATTTAAAATTATAGAATTCTATGGCTAAGTGAGAGTGATAACGCATTATAGTCCGATTGCCTTGTTCGTTGTGCTGAGCACCTCCCTCGAAGGACCCAAAAATGGGAGCAAGAGTGCTCAGGTTCATCCCGAACACCCCAGCACTCGTGGCATGGGGGCAGAAGCCGACGACTAGCCATCTCTCAGATTTGATAAACAGCCGAACAGAAGGTAATATTTAAAAGTCAAACAAGTGTTGCATAGCGCATATGAACAAGTTTTCATAATACAGGATTACACGAGCAAGTTTATTCAAATATCACATCTTTCGCACACTCGTCCGCTACGAGACGGGCACCCTTCAGGACACCCTCATAGTACATCTATGCTCCTTGCCCGCAGGCGGTCCTTCCTTCACCAGCTTCACAGCGTCCATCTTGGCCCATTGCACTTTGACACGGGCGAAAGCCCGGCGTGCGCCTTCCATGCAGACGGACCGCTAAATGACTTCTAGCCATGGGCAGGCATCCACAAGCCGCCTCACCAGGCCGAAGTAGCTGTTGGGAAGGGCTTCGCCAAGCCACATCCAGACTATAAAGCCCTTCATGGCCTGTTCGGCCACCTTGTGCAGCTTGACCAGTTGCTTCAGCTGGTCGCTCAGACGCATCGGGTGTTCGGTCCCAGTATACTGAGACCAGAACAGCTTCTCCGTTGAGCTTCCCTCCTCGGCGTGGTAAAACTGTGCGGCATACGACACACTGCGGGGAAAATCTGCGAATGCTCCTGGAGAGCTCCGGATTCGGGTAAGTAACAAGTAATTTACTTTCACATGCTTGCTTTGCATATAGAATGCCTTACCCGCCGCTATATTCTTCATCGCATCAATCTCCTGGAGGGCCTTTGTAGGATCTAGAAGTAGATGTGTCTAGAGGGGGGGTGATTAGACACATAATGCTCAAGTTGCAATTTTTAAGCTTTTTCGGTTTAAGTGGAGTTTAGGGACAATTTCAACACACTCAATACATATCAAGCAAGCATGCAAAGAGTATATGAGCAGCGGAATGTAAAGCATGCAACTTGCAAGAATGTAAAGGGAAGGGTTTGGAGAGATCAAACGCAATTGGAGACATGGATGTTTTTCCCGTGGTTCGGATAGGTGGTGCTATCCTACATCCACGTTGATGGAGACTTCAACCCACGAAGGGTAACGGTTGCGCGAGTCCACACAGGGCTCCACCCAAGGGTAACGGTTGCGCGAGTCCACACAGGGCTCCACCCACGAAGGGTCCACGAAGTAGCAACCACCCACAAAGCGTCCACGAAGAAGCAACCTTGTCTATCCCACCATGGCCATCGCCCACACAGGACTTGCCTCACTAGCGGTAGATCTTCACGAAGTAGGCGATCTCCTTGCCCTTACAAACTCCTTGGTTCAACTCCACAATCTTGTTGGAGGCTCCCAAGTGACACCTAGCCAATCTAGGAGACATCACTCTCCAAGATGTAACAAATGGTGTGTAGGTAATGAACTCCTTGCTCTTGTGCTTCAAATGATAGTCTCCCCAACACTCAACTCTCTCTCATAGGATTTGGATTTGGTGGAAAGAAGATTTGAGTGGAAAGCAACTTGGGAAGGCTAGAGATCAAGATTCATATGGTAGGAATGGAATGCCTTGGTCTCAACACATGAGTAGGTGGTTCTCTCTCAGAACATGTGAGTTGGAATGGTGTATGTGTTCTGATGGCTCTCTCATCGAATGAGGAGGAGGTGGAGGAGTATATATAGCCTCCACACAAAATCCAACCGTTACACACAGTTTTCCAATCTCGGTGGGACCGAATCAATAAACTCGGTCGGACCGAAAATGTAAACCTAGTGACCGTTAGAGATTTCGGTGGGACTGACTGGATCAACTCGGTGGGACCGATGTGCTAGGGTTAGGGTAAATCCAAAACTCGGTTTAACCGATTACTCAAACTCGGTGGGACCGATTTGGGTAATAAGTGAAACTGAGATTTGATCAAGCAAACTCGGTGGGACCGATTGCATATCTCGGTGGGACCGAGAATATTGCAATGGGTAACAGAGAGTTTGCAAGCCCATCTCGGTGAGACCGAGATCCCATCGGTGAGACCGAACTGATTAGGGTTTGGCAGTGGCTTATGACAAGTGAGACTCGGTGGCGCCGGATAGGAAGAATCGGTAGGACCGAGTTTGGCTTAGGGTTTAGGTCATATGTGGAAGTGGGAAAGTAGCTGAGGATTTTGGAGCATATCATTAAGCACATGAAGCAAGAGGCTCATTAAGCAACACCTCATCCCTCCTTGATAGTATTGGCTTTTCCTAAAGACTCAATGTGATCTTGGATCACTAAAATATAAAATGAAGAGTCTTGAGCTTGAAGCTTTAGCCAATCCTTTGTCCTTAGCATCTTGAAGGAGTTCCCACAACCTTTAGTCCATGCCACTCCATTGTTGAACTTATCTGAAACATGCTAGATCGAAATGTTAGTCCAACAAGAGATATGTTGTCATCAATTATCAAAACCACCTAGGGAGCACTTGTGCTTTCAGCCTTTTGGGCTTTGGCCTTGGCACTCTTTGCACTCTCAAGAGCCGCGGCAAACTCGGACTCTCGCGTGTTCAAGTCAAGCTCCAACGCCTCGTGCTTCGTCACGAGAGCGTGGAGCTCTTGCTGCACCTCGCCCACCTGTGCCTCTTGTTTTTCCTGCTCGGTGCGCTCCTGGGCCGCTTTGTTTTCGGCCTTGGATAGTGCTTGCTTCAGGGTCATCACCTCGGTCGTGGCCCCTGGCAAATTTACGATGATCCTGTCATTTTGCAATCGCATTCTTTTTATATATATCCATAGACTAGGTACTACTTACCTTTGTTCTCCTCGAGCTGCCTCTTGGCAAGGCCGAGCTCTTCCTTGGACCCTTCGAGGTCCCGCTTCAGTGCGGCGACCTCCGCAGTCAGTGCGGCAGAGGCCAGCAGCGAAGCCTGCATACGCATATAGACATACTTATATTAGACTCCTGCGATATTGTTTGATCCTCTGTTCGGCTTTTCTTTGTGAACACCGAAGAGAGCATCAGGGGCTACTGTCTATGTGGTAATATTTTTCCTATATTTCAAATACTTACCTCAAAGCCTGTTAGAAGGCTGGCACAGGCTTCAGTCAGTCCGCTCTTGACGGACTGAACCTTCTGGATCACCACACTCATAATAGTGCGGTGCTCTTCGTTGATGGAAGCACTGTGAAGCGCTCCCAGTAGATCGTCTGGTGATGGACAGAGGACACCGGCACAGGCGTCTTGCCCTTTTGGAAGGAGGCCGCCTGCCCGAGTCCAGAAACACTGGAGGTTCCGGTGCGGTGTTCGGATGAGGGCCGAACTCGGAGCCCTCGGGAGCCTTGCTCCCTCTGCTCCCGGAGTCTGGAATGTCGCCTTGAGGCGCCTCCGGGACTGTTTCCCCTCGACCCGGTGCCTCTTGAGACAACACCTCGACGTTGTCCGTTGGGCAAGGGGAGGTGGTGGTCAGAAGTGGATCACTATCCAAATCCGATGAGCCCAAGGAGCCGTCCGACGAGGATACATCGATACAGGCTCGGGGCGGTCTGCATAATCATGATTCGGCGTTAGGAGAAGCAGTGCGACAAAGGTATGCTATGAGTTACTCTGGTATCTGAATACATACGACTTCGCCAGGGGCTTGGTGGAGTAGTCTGGAAGGAGAGTCCTTAGCTTCTTCGACCCTTCGGCCCCCCGGTTGGGGCGGCCTTCCTTTTCTTGTATCCCCCAACTGGAGGGGGATCATCTTCATCTTCCTCGTCATCTTCGGGGGAGGAGTGCGTCGCGGAGTTATCAGACGATGAGTCTGATAACACCTGCCGTCGGGAACTCTTTCGGGTTCCCTTGGCCTTCTTGGTCTTCTCCGGCACCTTGTAAGGAGCCGGAGTCAGCATCTCCGTCAGGAGAGCATCCGTAGTGTCTTCGGGCAGTCGGATAGTTAATCTGCTCCGATGTCTCCACCCAGTCCTGTCAAAGGCATGGAGCTCAGACCCTGCACATAGTTAGGCTAGGGGAAATAAATATCCTACCAGATGTATAGAACTCACCGAATGCGCTGGGCACTTCAAGCTTAGCCCACGGTCCTCGGTGAGAGAGGGAGGGACGTCGGCGCCATTGAACAGCACCCTCCAGACGTCCTTGTGCATCGTGTCGAAGAGCTCGCTCAGAGTCTGGTGCTGGGCTGGGTCGAACTCCCACAAGTTGAAATCCCGTTGTTGACACGGGAGGATCCGGCGGATGAGCATGACCTGGACTATGTTGACAAGCTTGAGCTTCTTGCTTGCCATATTCTGGATACATTTCTCGAGTCCGTCCAGCTCCACAGATGAACCCCAGGATAGGCCCTTCTCTATCCAGGAGGTGAGCTGCGTGGGGATTCCGGATCAAAACTCGGGGGCCACCACCCAGTTGGTGTCGCGTGGCTCGGTGATGTAGAACTACGCTGATTGCCACCCCTTTATGGTCTCCACGAAGGAGCCTTCAAGCCATATAACATTGGGCATCTTGCCCACCATGGCTCCGCCGCATTCTTCTTGTTGGCCCCCCACCACCTTCGGCTTGATATTAAAGGTCTTTAGCCACAGGCCGAAGTGGGGCCGGATGCGGAGGAAAGCCTCACACACGACGATGAACGCCGAAATGTTGAGGATTTCGGGGCCAGATCATGGAAGTCCAGCCCATAGTAGAACATGAGACCACGGACGAATGGATGGAGGGGAAACCCCAGTCCACAGAGGAAGTGGTGGAGGAAAACTACCCTCTCGTGAGGTTCAGGGGTAGGAATGATCTGCCCCGCAGCGGGCAGCCGATGTGCGATATTCGTGGCTAAGTATCTGGCTCCCCGCAGCTTCTTGATGTGTCCCTCCATAACGGAGGAAGCCATCCATTTGCCTCCCGCTCCGGACATGATTGGAGAAGGTTGAGGGGAAGGATGTGGACTTGGCGTTGGAGCTCGAGTGCGCAAGAATGGATGAGCAAGGAGGATGAAGGCGTGGGTAGAAAAAGGTTAAACCTTGTCCCTTTATAAGGGAGGCCGAAACTATGCGCCCCCACTAGCCTGGTAAAACTCGCTTATCCCGCAAGCGCCGTAACCGATGGCGCGGTTGAGTTACCCACGCACGTATTGATGAGAATCCCGTAATAAGGGGGACACGATCTCTGCTTTGACAAGACATGTCGAGAAACTGCCTCGCGTTATGTGCGGGGCTAGTTAAAGGAAACGGTTCGAATAATCACTAGGCCATGGCATAATGTCATGTTGCCAAAACGTGTTAGCAGATTAGATTTGTGGAAATATTATTCTCTCTACGGTGGCATGTGGAACTTATTTTGCCGGGTTGGAAACTATCCTTGTATTCAAATTCTTCCGTGGTGTATTCGGAGGAGGAACCCGCCTTGCAATGCCGAAGACAACACTGCGTGCCGGACTCATCGTCATTGAAGCCTGGTTCAGGGGCTACTGAGGGAGTCCCGGATTAGGGGGTCTCCGGACGGCCGGACTATATCCTTTGGTTGGACTGTTGGACTATGAAGATACAAGATTGAAGACTTCGTCTCGTGTCCGGATGGGACTCTACTTGGCGTGGAAGGCAAGCTAGGAAATACGGATATGTATATCTCCTCCTTTGTAACCGACCTTGTGTAACCCTAGCCCCCTCTGGTGTCTATATAAACCGGAGGGTTTTAGTCCGTAGGACAACATACAATCATACCATAGGCTAGCTTCTAGGGTTTGGCCTCTCCGATCTCGTGGTAGATCAACTCTTGTAATACTCATATCATCAAGAATAAATCAAGCAGGACGTAGCGTTTTACCTCCATCAAGAGGGCCCGAACCTGGGTAAAACATCTTGTTCCCTGCCTCCTGTTACCATCCGCCTTAGACGCACAGTTCGGGACCCCCTACCCGAGATCCGCCGGTTTTGACACCGACACCCCCAAAACAAAAAACACTCACGAACGCACAAGCCATTTGTCTAGGTTTGTATCTCTCTCACACACCCACGTAGGTGGGGGACATGCACGAAGAGAAGAGGTGCACGCACGGTGCACGTACTCCCGTCTCTTTCCCAACCACACCCGTGCGGGTACACGGTGGAGCTCATTTCTGTATGAAAAGGCAGCCCACGTGGTAATTTGACACGTGTACTGGTTGTCAACTAGATGGAGGGAGGATCGTCTACCACGGGTGAATAAACAAATTGCGACTTGACGCGTTATGTTAAAAAAGAGGCAAACCATGTGGGGCCTACCTTAGAGGCAAGGCTCTATACACTGGAGTACTTTTGATGTGTCCCGTGAATTCGTAGAACGAGGAGAAGCTTGCTTAGTACGCCGTCTCCCCGCCCACGGGTGCGGTGGATCGCAGGATGAGGTGAAGCTTGCTTTCTAGTAGTAGTACTGTATGCCTTACGCCCGCTCCCTCACCCACGCGCGCGGTGGCTCGCAGGACAAGGAGAAAATTTTACTACTCCCTCCGTTTACTCCTCGTCCCTACTACCTTGGTTAGAGAGATTATCATATTGTTTGGAATATATATGTCCTTTAGTAGATTTCAATATGAACTACTAGTACATACTCCAAACACTCATGTATGTAGACGTATTTTACAGTGTAGATTCACTCATTTTGCTCCGTATGTAGTCCATATTGAGGCCCTGTTTGGTTCATAAGTCCTAGGACTTTTCTAGTCCCAACTAAAAAATCCCTACTCCTTAAAAAGTCCCTCCCGGTTTGTTTTCAGGGACTAAAAAGTCCCTAGTCCCTCCCTAGAGGTTATTGAATGACCATGTTACCCCAAGTATACAAAAAAATAACAACCAAACAACACCATGTGGCGGAGGGGAATGGGTGTAGGGAGGGGCATTGTTGGAAAAGTCCCAAAAAAGACTCTCCTTGAGAGTCTTCTTCATTAAGTACCAAAAAGCAAGTTTTAGTCACTAGTAGTCCCTCCTGTTTGGTTACAAAGTCTCTAAGAGGGACTTTTTCTAGTCCCTACACTAAAAAGTCCCTGGAAACAAACACCCCATGCATAAAGTTGAGACACTTATTTTGGAATGGAGGGAGTACATATTTGCTATGATCTGTCAATCATTGAGATGCAATACATGCATGTTAGTCTCCTTTGTATTTGATGAAATTTTGCAATGAGCAACCATGGACGCAAGATACATGTAACAAAAGCTGGAAGCTTCATAATATTGTATTATCTTGCTGATAAATTACAGGACGTACTATACTAGTACTTCCTCCGTTCCTAAATATAATTATTTGTAGAGATTTCACGATGAACCACATACGGATGTATATAGATGCATTTTAAGTGTAGATTCATTCATTTTGTTCCGTATGTAGTCCACCTAGTGGAATCTCTACAAAGACTAATATTTAGGAATGAAGGGAGTACTATGTAAAGAGTTAGGTGTCGCACGGTGTCTAGAAAATATGGTGATAGTGTGAGGTGGGCCATGTAATCACTGAGCCTGTGTGTTTTCACTGCTCTTGCACTCCTCCGCCGTAAGAATGGAGAAAATTGCAATCTAGTAGTACCTCCTTTCGCCGAAAGTGTGGGACATCCAGCAGTCCTACCACCTTAGTAATAATGACAAATGAGCCGTCAAATCACATAGACCCAACAGTAAGTTGGACGGACGAAGCAACCATCACTCTTGAATCCGCTTCTCCCTTTAACGCAGGCGCCAGTGAGAGGTCACGTCCGCTCTGCCCAGGCATGAATGCGGCACCAATTCTGTGGAGCGGCGCTGACCGTTTCGGGCGGGAAGCGCACGTGGGCGATGGAGGGGCTTTGGGTGGGCCAGGCTGGTCAGGAGCGGGCGTGGCAGCTGTCCGCCTGTCCCTACCGGACGCCCGAAAACGAGAGGATGCACCGACTCCCGCCGCTAAAATCGTACACTACACACCATCTCTCTATAGGAGTAGGTCGATCTGTCGCTCTCTCTAACACACACATGCTATTAAACACGCACACACACGCAGACGCACACACATGTTCATAGAATAGGAAAATCGTGCGAGTGCGAAGCCACAAGAAGTGAGATACAAATGGAGTACGTACAAGAAGCGAAGAGGTGACGAATATTCCATCAAACCCGGACTGAGGAGTAGTACTCCCTCCGTCTAGGTGTTAAGTCATCTTACGGAAATCAGATATTCCCAAAATGTTTAGGCGTCGTCCATTAACTTCGGATCTCAATCCCCTCCTGGCCTCGTTGCTAGCGAGCATTGTTACTTAGGGAGCATTTGGATCCTTAGCAAGAATAGCTTATAGTATAGCCAGGCAAGGTTAGGCATTTGGAACTGTCAAAATATGTCAGCTTTTGTGGACCAGCTAGCTTGGGTGGGCTAGAAAAACCTTGCTAGCTCAGGAGAGCCAGATCGGCTCGCTTCCGATGGCAAACTTCACATAGTAGTAACATAGACTAGTAACATATGCATGTTACTAGTCCAAGTTACTCACCACTATGACCAGCCTAAGCAATGTAACCAAATGCTCCTTACTCTGCCTTGTTATCTCCCCCGGAAACCCAATGCATGGAGCGCAACTATGCGTTGATCAGTCCAGAAATCAAAGTCGGCTTGCATGCTAGTTAATACGTGGCCCTGCATGGTAGCTAAAACAGCATCTCTTAGTTGTTTGGATTAATTGTTGCATTTAGAGACAGAAATTAGGGCTTTGATTGGAGGAATGACCGGTCAAGTTTCTCCTTCTCCTCCAATATGCTTGCACCTTGGTCCCGCTGCACCTTCTAACGTGACTTATTACACCTAGACGGAGGGAGTCATACAAAATACGGTGGCACACTGACTTAGGTCGAATACAAGTGCCCAAAATTGTGTGCATGTTATAATAAGGATTCACTTAAAAATAGTACGTGAGCGAACAGAGGGATCAATTGGACAGTGTTCCTGAGCAGTAGCGAGATGTGTGAGGTAAGATACACCGCTGACACTTTTAATTTTTTGTTATTAATTTGTTTGTTTCACCCTCTGACTGGTGGGACCCAACGTACTATGTGGAGAGAGGTAACGTGACTAAGGCTGCATTATTTTTGCACCACTGTGGATAGTCTTACCACCAAAGCCACATGGCATGATTATGATTTAAATCCCAACGACTCCCACACACAAAAACACGGCATGCTTGTCACATGAATGCAGGAATGTATAGAAGTTTATTTTCCTCTCGTTGAACATAACGGGAGGGTTGTGTAGCTGGTTAGGCTGTTCGCTCATCAAACTTGAGGTCTCGGGTTCGATAACTACACTTGAGCATAATTCATGCTAGGAGGATTCTTTGACTGCTCAAAATGGATGGATAGGGAACTATACGATCAGTTGCAGCCTTGGTGCTTGTTTTCTAGGGTTTTCACTCTTCACACTCTCTCCATTATATATATACACACTGGAGCCTCAGCGCTTGTAGTTGCTCTCTTCACACTCTCTCATCCTCTCCAGATCTAAACAAGACTTCGTTGGCCTCTCTCTCTCCCCTCACTGCTGGTCTACTTGTAGTTGCTCTCTTCACACTCTCTCACCCTCTCCAGATCTAAACAAGACTTTGTTGGCCTCTCTCTCTCCCCTCACTGCTGGTCAAAGAGCCGGCAGGATCCGTCTGTTGGGAAGGGAAGGAGGCTTAACGTTGTTGCCGTCTGCGAGGGAGGGAATCCACTACTGGCGCAGCTGTTCACTTTCACCTAGCGGCGGCGCGGGAGGGCCTTCGACCCCTTCTTCTTCGCCGCCGTACATAGTGTGGGCCAAACGGCCTCCGGTCGCCCACCGAACCACACCCCAAGAACCTTAAGGTATATTTTAGTTATTTCACATGCATTGCTCTAGCTGCATGTGGGCTTTTTTCACTTCTGCACTCGAATCTAGTTGTTGGATCAAACAGGAAAGTAGTGGGGAAAGTTGTATACCATGAATCTAGGATGTGGTTCAAAGAGGAAACGAATGGGGGAAACTAGTGGGAAACGTTGTATAGCATGAATCTAGGACGTGGCTCAAAAAGGAAAGGAAGGGGGAATGTAGTGGGGAAAGTTGTATCACATGAATCTAAGACGTGGTTCAAAGAGGAAAGGAATGGGGGGAAAGTAGTGGGGAAAGTTGTATAGCATAAATCTAGGACGTGGTTCAAAGAGGAAAGGAAGGGGGAAAGTACTAGTACAGACTGGCTATCCAGCACCTATGTTGGTCGAAAAGGGAAAACAATGACAAACGCAGTACGCACATCTGTAACGAGCTGATCTTTTGTTTTGGGGGACAAGGCTGTAGAGTTTGAGGAGGACTAGATTTGTTGTGCTCACATAGGGAAAGGTGTCTAAAGATAACAAAACTGGGACCATCACAAATATGCTCCTTGGTTGTTTGTTCTTTGTTGCAACAGACTGTGTATCACCCCAGTAAATCAGTAGATGCACATGGTGCTGGTGCGTCCACTGTCCCGTGTAACTCTTTAGCTATTGTTAATCTAAGGCCCTGTTTGGTTAAAAACTCCCTAGTCCCTACCTGCTTGGTTCCAGGGACTAAACATGGACTATAGGTTATTAAATGACATGCTAAAAGACCATGTTACCCCTAGTAATGAACTAATAGAGACAAGGTGCGATCCGTGGCAGGGGCAACTGTTGGAAAAAGTCCCAAAAAGACTCTCCCTTGGGGTCTTCTTTCTTTAGTCCCAAATGACCACTTTTAGTCCCTAAAAGTCCCTCATGTTTGGTTTAGATGGGATTGACACGGAGTTTTTTTAGTCCCTCCACCAAAATGTCCCTGTAACAAACACCCTCCAATAATGCCGCTAGGAAATTGATGCAATGCCACAGTTAAAAGCAAATTACATGTTTAACGAATTTTATTGTTAATATAATCTCTCTGTTAATATTAATCAATGCCACCGTTTGAGAAATGCTACTGTCTTGCTTTCTTTCTCATTTAGATAAGGTAGATGCTTCTTTTTGTTGGCTTCTGTGTCATCCACCGTTATTGACCACTAGTTGTTTCCTTTGCACCTCTGTGTAAACAGAGTTATCTACTTTACCTCGTTGCCATTGCGACCTTTTGTTGCACTGCACAAAACACTTTTGTTTTAAGAGTGTTTTGTGCAGTTCAACCAAAATGTCACACCGACAACGTTGCTTGATTGCTTGATCTTAGTGGAACTGCACAAGAGGAGATCTTACTTCCTATCCGTGTTGGCAAATTTGGTTCAGATCTTCTTCTTGTGAGTTGTTTGAATTTCGCGTCATGAGATGTCAGTACTAGCCTTCTTTCACATGATTCTACAGTGTGCTTCCATATGTTGTGCTACTTGTACGGTAATGTTGCTTGATTTTAGTGAACTGCACAAATGGAGACAAGACTTCCAATCTGTATGTGCACTGTAATATCCCATTGAGGTAAGATAAGGATATTTCACAACTGTTGGCCTGTATTTTGCCACTTTCATCAGAAAATTAATGTCATTGTTTAGTGCTATACTTGTGCAACCTAATTGACATGCCAAATCTTACATTGAAGGCGAAGCTTGTCTGTTATTGAACCAAGTGATGAAGGGGAAGATCAAGCCGAAGAAAAAAAAAATCAACTATTGGTGTTGTAATGAAGCACTAGAACTACGATGACACAAGTAATGATATAGTTTTGCATCTTAATTTATTGCTATGGCTGGAACGAGCAATTATTTTGCCACTGATTTGATGCCACTCTTAATGTAATACGTAACTATCTCTACTTGTGCAAACAGGGATCTTCTTTGAAGATACCATATATTTTAGTGGAACTGCACAAGAAGATGTTGGAAACATTAAACTAATCGAGGAGTATATAAGAAGCATGGCCACCACAGTAGATAGCAACAGATGGTTCCGGAGAAGTGCTTCATCTGTATGCTCTACACAATAAGCCTCCTGACAAAGGTTGGTACTCGCCCACAGATTTCATCCATATGATTGAGCTTTGTCATCTCTATTGGTGTTTTGCTACTGTTTAGATACTGCCATCAAAAGGTGGTATTGTCCTTGAGAAGTGCTTCATCTATGCTATTTTAAATATTTACTTTCCTTTTTTCGAGCAAACAGGGATTCTAGCATTTAGTTGTCCTCTTGTATTTGCACAACAGGATCATCCTCCTCTGAAGAAGAATATGGAGTACGTGGAGTGACTAGTTCCGATTATGCCAGGATGAAGAAGCCCTGTCTATCTTCTCATCAGAAGGAGCAGTTGAAGGATGGTTACATTACCCCCCACAAGACCAAACTAGCTTCATCTCAGAAGGACTGACAAATCTCCATTTCTTGTGTGATGCGTGAGGACAATGTTGTTCTAGGATTCTTTCCGGTGAGTTCCATTTTTCTAAAAGTGTGCTCTACATGGACCATGTAGGTGCCTGTTTAAACTGTCAATTCATAGTACAGTTTGCTTTATACTAATAACTTTTTGTATTTGTGCAAACAGGGGTGCTCAGCTTGATTTCAATGGGAACTGCACAAAATGTTCATGAATACAACGAATGATTCCACCACAAGAAAGGAGGTGCCGAGCAAATTTGGTTGATTTTGGTGGAACTGCACAAGAAGAATAACTGCTTCATTTAGCACGAGGTTCCATGTCAATGTGCGAACTGATGGCAAACCCTGCCCATTCCACAAGCGTAGGCATTTGATATTTTGGAATGGGACAACCTTGTCAAATTTTGCTCATAGATTTTAGCAAGAAGACATGCGTTTGATATTTTCGAATGGGACGCCCTTTGCTGTCAGCAGCGTCGATCCATTTTTTCTTTATTCTTTAGTTGTGAAGTAAATATTGGCTCTAACATGTGAATCACTGAGATGCATAATCATTGACTGTTTTGAATGTTCTCTATGAATTACCAGGCTTGTGTGTTTGCTCCTTTTGTTCCTTTTTACTTCGCACATTGTGAAAGTGCATACTTTTTTCTATAAGATTGGTCAAAGTAGAGATACTTTGACTGCAGACAAAACTTGTATGCAGACTGGAAATGACTGGAGGGAGTACATGCGAAACTGCCGCAAACGAGGTGATCACCCTGGGAATAATGCTAGTACGTATTGTTTTGCATGTTCATCCAATGCCAGTGATACAAGAATTCGAACTAATCGAAATAAATTCATTCATACACGGTCGGATTTCATATAAACATGCCGGATTTCATTACATTTAATTCATTCTTCAACTAAAAAGGGGTGCGCTGGATGTATAATTAATTAACCGAAGCTACCCACCTGTGTCCGGCTGTGCCGAACAGAAGTTTCAGTGAGTTAACTACAGGTGCAGTTGCATAACTGACATGTGGCCCAGATGCCTGTTAGACCCATGTGTCAGTCAGCCAACTGCACCAACAGTTAAGTAGAAGCAGCGTCCTTCTTGAACATAGCTCTCCGACTCCACGTCGCCACCAAGAAGCTAACCGGCCGTCTTTGGTCAACCCGCCTAGCTTGTCATAGCGATTAGGGCAACTAGGAGCCCATTGATCAGGATCCCCACATGATAAACACCTTTCTTCTTGTCATTCTTCTTCTTGAAGTTTGTGTGTTGCACAACCTTGTTCTTCCCATGAAACTTTGCTTTACCATCAAACTTGCCCTTGTTCTTGATCTTGTGGGGCTGGAAGTTCTTCTTCTATACCAGATTGGCACTAGATCCTCCCTCAATTCCTCGAGCACGTGTGTCCTTTGCTCTTGCCTTTTCTTCCACATCAAGAGTGCCAATGAGATCCACGAAGGAGGAAGCTTAGTGATGATACCTCCGGCAACAAACTTGTCTGATAGCATACAACTGAAGTGCTCAAGTTCTCTAGCAAATGACTGTATCTCATGAGCTTGCTCAACCACAGAGCGCTCTTCAATCATCCTGCAATCATAGAATTGCTCCATGATGTATAGCTCAGTGCCAGCAACCGGAGGGTAGCAGCGGTGGCCTTACATGGAGCCGAGCGATGGTGACCTACCGTGTTCTACTCTTCCTCGTTTTCTGTGTGGCGCGGCCTCGTTGGTAGCGGGGCGGAGCTTCGGCGGAGCCGGCGATGTCCTCTGTCTTGTTGCAGGCGGGCGGCGCCTCGTTGTCGGCAGACAGTGTCCTCTGCCTCATTGTTGGTGCCGCGGGGCCTCGGCGAAGCAGGGCCTCGTCGAGACCAGCAGAGCGGGGACTCGTCGGAGCCGACATTGTCCTCTACCTCGTCCTCGGTCTCGCCAAACAGCCTCGCCTGCTTCATCACCCTCTTTGTAGGCGGCCGCAGCCTCCGCCACCCGCACATGGTACCGCCAGCGCTCGAGGCGGCCCTCGCAGGCGGAGTGGTATGAGTTGAGCAGCGCCTCCTACTCCACCCGCTCCGTGGCGATCTGCTCCTCCGCCTGCAGGTGCTCCTGGAGTAGATGGTAGTTGTAGGAGGCGTCGGTCTGCGCCTCCCAGAACTTCTCGTCACGCTTCTGCCTCACCGTGTCCATATATTGGGCATGGGCCTCGCCGATGGGCATGGTGCAATGCACCAGCGAGGATGGCACGGAGGAGGGGGTTGTCGCCGGATCGTCGACTACCATGTCCTCCATTGGGACGTCATCGTCCCCCGGCTGCCTGCCGGCCAGCCAGTCGGCAGCAATGGCTGCCATCTCCTTGTGGTCCGTCGCCCGCCCGTCCCGAAGAGCGTTGGAGTGTGAGGAAGCCATGGTGGGCAGTAGTGGTGTGGACAGGAGAAAGGGAACATATGCGGATGATTGCGGCTATGGCCGGCGCAGCAATTTATATAGCAATGGTGGGCGGCGAATGGACAGACGTGTGGCGCCGGAGTAGCTGCCTCGGCAACCGGGTATCATTAATGTGGGTGGCAAAAGGACGGATGGACGACACATGTGTCGTTTGAAGGTGGAGCAATAGCCTGCACCGGGAAGCGGGGCGGGCGGCGCTGACCGTTTCGGGCGGAAAGCGCACGCGGGCTAGGGAGGCGGTCTGGGTGGGCCAGGGCAGTCAGACTCGTGCTTGGCAGCGGGTCGGTCCAGCAGCCGGACATGCTGGCTCACCAGCTAGCTCGCCGAGCTGAGCGACAACAATCAGACGATGGATGTCGCTTTCGACTAGGATCCGGCACCACTGTCCAAGCCGGTTCATGCCGTGTTCACCATAGAGCATGTGCGACTGCACTTTCACGCCCTAATGGCGGAAGAGCTACCAGTGCAGGAGAACCTATGCTGCAACCTCCATCTCCTCAACGAGCACTGGTGAACAAGCGAACGACAATGCCATCGCGGACATGTGGCCCTATGATCCTGGCTACCCGAATGAGCAGCAGGCGCTGTATCAGACCATCTGTAGGGCCCGCGAGGCCCTCTCCGTCGTCCTTCGAGTTGTTGCGCTCGCCGTGGCACCGCCGTCTCGCATTGTCAACATGGTCAACGGACATGAGGATGAGGAGATGACTTTACTTGGAGAGGATGATAGTGGGGACCCACCAGGGCCATAGCCGCACGTATGCAAGTGCCTCCTTATTAGTATATAAAACTACAATTTTTTTGCTTCCTCCTGGTTTCCTGACATCACGATCCCACACCATTGTCAACCTATGTAGTCAATAAACGAGAGAATTGCACAAGAAGCGGCTGACAGCTGGGACCAAGCAGCTCGAGCAGTATTTGTGTTTTTGAGGTGTGAGCACTGCAGAGTTTTTCTTGAGCGATGTTTAGCTCAGATATTAATTTTTAGGAATACCCAGGCAAGGTCAAGTTGTTATTCTCCGCCCCGCTGAGCTGCAAATCTTTGCTAGGAGGGATGCATTAGGCTTAACAAGAAAATGGGCTTTAAGAAATAATAAATGGGATGTAATTATAAAAATTGGGCAGTAACTATAAAAATGCACCAAACACGTAATTACTTTATAAAATATATTTTTGGATATTGAAATTTTTTAATTTCATTAATTGTTGCGAGCGCAATGTTTCGTTGGATTTTTACGTAATATACATTTATATTGAAATTGTATTTAATCTGACTAGAAATTTCGGGATAAAATATTTCGGATCCCATCAAAAGTGGGAAATTTTATTAAATTCTGTTTTGAACTATTGGTTGAAATGGGATTTACTTTTAACAAACTGTAAATGGGATGTAGTAAATTTCATTAGAATTCAAAAATTGGCTGCACATTCTTACAAATCTCAAATGGGCTATAAGTTCTCTGCCACACACTTGTGGCCTTACTAAGTTGATGCGTCCCCTAAAAAAAGAGTTGACGCGTATGCAAGGCTTTGTCAACTTATAGTTAACACACGGTTCTAGCAGCAGTGGCCGTTGGATGTCCATCCGACGGATGCGGTGCTTCTTCTTCAATCTCAGATATTCTAGCTTCACCTGCCCAAAAAATGATTACTCCCCCTAACATCTGGGGCGCACCATTTTGGAAGCTGACCCGTGGGCCTACTAAGTTGACGCGTACCAAGGGCTTTGTCAACTTAGTCAATATAAATGATTCTAGCTGCAGTGACCGTACGATGTCCATCCAACGGCCGTCGTGCTTCTTCAACCTCTGGTCTTCTTGCTCCAGCCGCCCAAAGCAACGCCGGTCGTGTCGCCTGCTCCTGCCTCCCGTGGCCGGCTGTGCTGCCGTAGAGGCCTCACCGCCCCCTACTACTCCCACCGCTGGCTAGGCCATCCCTCCACTCACCCACACCCCCTGTTATTATGCGGCAATGGCAGCCTCACAGCGCAGCCGAACCAGTGAACCCTCATCCTCCTCTCCACGTGGGTATCCACTGCCGCGTCTTCCCCGGCTCCGCGTCGTCCCCTTCCTAGGCCTCGCCTTCGTCCACCGCTGTGGTGCTCTCGGCGCGGCGTGGTCAATGTGGTCAACGACCGACTTCCATCGGAAGAGTACTGTACGGGGAGAGGCTGACAGCTGGGTCCACGGCAGCCGCAAGGAAGTGCCTCCTTATTACGCTCAAAATAATTATTCCTCCACCTGATAGCGGGGACCCACCGGACGGGCCACCGTATTTCGGGAAAAAAATGTTTCCCCCCTAACTGCTGGGACCCCACCAGCTACATCTTCGCACGCAAGGAAGTATGTCCGGGCAAAAAAAACGATTTGCCCCCCTGACTGTTGTGACCCACCAGCTACATCTTCGCACGCAAGGAAGTGCCTGACAGTTGGGACCCACCTGGTCGAAGCGTACGTAGCATTGTCATTATGGTAGCGAACGTGTACGTACATACTGGTCCATGTAGAGGCGCGCACGTGTCGTAGTAGAGGCGCACATGTAGCATGTACACGTATGTATAGCGGACAGTGTGCAAGAAAGAAAATACGGCCACGTACGTACATACGGGAAGGGTCGCCAACGCCTACTCGCGCATACGTACGGCCAGGGCTCGTGTACATGGCTAGGTCGGAACAGAGAAACAGCATCGTCGTCGTGTTCATGGGGAACCAATCGACTGGGTCAGAACGGAATGCGTCGGTGTGTTCATCGGGAGGGCTTGGACGGAACAGCCGATGTAAACGAGGCCTGGCGTACAACACAACGGAGGAAACGGCCTTGTGTTCGACCGGCCACGTTCAAAACGGGATCCTGTTCATCGGGAGGGGGGTATGGCGTACCGCAAAACGGAGGAAACTGACCTCCTACGGTCGAAACGGGGTCCTGTTGATCAGGCAAATGTCTGATAGTCTGATTTCAAAACCATGCATATCTTGTCGACATCGTACAATGGTTGTCCTTGTTTCACAAAGGGTCTCTGTTAGGGAATGGACTTGTGTCTGGAGCGCAGATATAGCATTGTTTTGAGCTTGCATATCTTGATCATGCGTCAGTTTGGACGAGATTACCTTAACAACCAACCCAGTATTACACAGGAACGTGCTTTTGGCATTGTTAGTGGACAGGTGCTGACCCACTGCAGCAAGAGGTGACATTGCAGTTATAGTTGCCTCGTCACCTTCAGAAGGTGGTGGTTCCACCATTTTTTCCATAGCTTGCTGAAAATTTGAGTTTTTACATTAGTAGTACCAGAACAGAAGATATTAAGGAGGCAGCAAAACCAAACAAAATAGCTTTGGTCTATATACAAAACTTATTCTGGTGAACCCGTGTAAAATATTAGTTGTAATTTACTGCAAAGTACATAATAAAACCAGGTTCCAAACATATGACCATGTACCATGGCTAATGTATTGTCTATTTCTTCACATTCTATTGACAACTAAGGATAAATAGACAAAGTTTATAATACGGTATGCATAGTAAGACATCATTCATATCACAAAACAACTAAGAACAGACAAACATGCAATTGTAACGTTGTGTGGGCAAGTCCAGCATGGAACTAGATTACAGATCAAGATCAAAGGAACATCACTCCTCTCTTTTAAACCTTGAAAGGTGCAATGATAAGCTAATACAATTGTGTATAAAATTGAAAAGAGTAATAGACATTGGCTGCAAACCATGCAGTTCAACACACAAGTCAGAGCAAGTAGTAGTTAAAAGGCATGAGAATTAAGGACTTACAACAACGGCTTTGACTGGTATAGTCATGCCCGTCATCTTGCTGGTGTGACAGTCCTTCAAGATTTCCATAGCATTTGGATCAGGTACTTTTTGGTCCTTGCGGGCTTTCCTTTGCATTTGGAACAAGTCAATATAGATTTGATAATGTGGCACAACGAAAAGAGTGAAACAACAACTAATTACAAGAGCCTCGTAGTGTTCGATATAGCTATGAGATCCTGTCGTATGTTGGAATTTCACTTTTGTATGGTTGGCCTTGTTCTTTGAACAGTTCACCTACAAGAAGATAGATTTGTGAGTCACATGCGTAAATAGGAGTTCAACATGTGATCTGATCACATACATATAATGTACCTGATACTTTGGATCAGACCAGTGTTTAACGAGGACTCTCCAGTCTTCATCCGATATGTTTTCCACTGGAGATGTTTGGGAAAGTTCACTATTAGCCTTGCCTTCAAAGTAAGTTTTCCTCAAGTTATACCGATACTGTTGCAGAGTTGACTTGAAAACATGGGTGCAAGCTTGTCTGGTTGCATCATCTTGGCTATCCAACTTGAACCTCATATGTTGAAAATTATGGGAGTCTCATTATCAGCAACCTAGAAAGTATGGATTAGAGCAAGACGATATTAGTAGTTTCCATACATAACCATACTTACAGATAAATGGTCGAGGAAGGTGTTGAACTGGGTTTCGTCTTTGTCATTCCTGTATTGAATCCACGTTGGGAGGATACATGTATGACACCTAACGGCAACCGCTGCCTCTGATACTAACTTGGCTGATTCTGTAGCATCACGTGGCCTTTTTAACCTGCCTCAAAACAGATCTCCATTCTTCCTCCTCTAGATTTAGTTAACATATCGAGCATTATCCCTGATGTTTGTTTCCTCTTGCGCCTAGGTGCTGGTCCATCAACGAACATAGGAAGTGGTAGTGTACATAAAACTATGAGACTAAATATAAACAAGCATGCAACTGTAACTTGACTCTAGCAACTACCTTCTTGCTGTTGAAGCTCACAAAGTTCATCTGATCTTGCCAACTCGTCTTGTGTCTAGAGTGCTTCGGAAGTAGTATCAGGTGGCAAGGGAGCTTGGGAACATGCTGCTAGGTGAGTTGACGAATGCGTAACTCGTGCAGCTGGTGGTACTGTGGAAGGTGTTGCAACAACTAGGGTTGTCTCTGCTTGTTTTGTGGCAGCTATTGGTTTCTGTTTGGCTTGTTCTGCAGCTCGTGTAGCACAGGATACCCCATTGTACAATTTTCCGCTGGACTTTGACCTTCTATTGCAACATCAATACCAGGAGAATCTGCAGGATTCTTCCACTTCCCTTTCCGTGTGTCCTTAGTACTAACACCATCCCATGTCATTCTGTGTTCCTTCCTCTTTCTCTGTGCCATGTTAAGTCAAGCTGACAAGAAAAAGGAATAACAATTTAGTTATTCAGAACAAATTGATGCGTGATACAGACAAACTGAAATTTGATAGGAGGATGTAATATGTATGAAAAACAGGACGACATGAGATAATCAGAAGTATGATGTGTAAACTAAGCAGAAGACATTTCACTAAATTAGAAGCAATGCAATGGAAGGTACACTGTTGGACATATGGCCTAGAGGCAATAATAAAGTGGTTATTATTATATTTCCTTCTTCATGATAATCGTTTATTATCCTTGCTATAATTGTATTGATTGGAAACTCAAATACATGTGTGGATACATAGACAACAACATGTCCCTAGTAAGCCTCTACCAGACTAGCTCGTTTATCAGAGATGGCTATGGTTTCCTAGCCATGGACATGAGTTATCATTAGATAACGGGATCACATCATTAGGAGAATGATGTGATGAACAAAACCCAAACTATGAATGTAGCATATGATCGTATCAAGTTTATTGCTATCGTTTTTTCTGCATGTCAAGTATATGTTCCTATGACCATGAGCTCCTGCAACTCATTGACACCGGTGGAGTGCCTTGTGTGTACCAAACGTCACAACGTAACTGGGTGACTATAAAGGTGCTCTACAGGTATCTCCGAGGGTGGCTGTTGAGTTGGCATGGATCAAGACTGGGATTTGCCACTCCGTATGACCGACAGGTATCTCAGGGCCCACTCAGTAATACAACATTACAATAATCTTGCACGCAATGTGACCAATGAGTTAAACACGGGATTTTGTATTACGGAACGAGTAAAGAGACTTGGCGGTAACGACATTGAACTAGGTATGGAGATACCGACGATAGAATCTCGGGCAAGTAACATACCGATAGACAAAGGGAACTACATACGCGATTAGTTGAATCCTTGACGTCAAGGTTCGACCGATAAGATCTTCATAGAATATGTGGGAACCAATATGGGCATCCAGGCCCTGCTATTGGTTATTGACCATAGAGGTATCTCGGTCATGTCTGCATAGTTCTCGAACCTGCAGGGTCTACACACTTAACGTTTGGTGATGATATAAGTATAGTTGAGTCATTATGGTGTTTATCGAAGGTCATTCGGAGTCCCGGATGAAATCCCGGACATGACGATGAACTCCGGAATGGTCCGGAGGTGAAGATTGATATATTGGACGATGGGTATTGGAGTCCGGAATTGTTCTGGGGGTACTAGATGATGACCAGCGTCACCGAAAGGGGTTTCATGGGGCCCCGCCAAGTGTTGGGGAAGGGACAAACCTGCCCACTAAGGGGCTGAGCGCCCACTCACCCCATCTCACGTAACTAGGAGGGTTGGGGGCGTTCCCCTAGGGCTTCCCACCTCCCGGCTTGGGGGGCAAGTCACCCTAGGAGAGATCCCATCTGCCCTGGCCGCTGCCCCCTAGGGGAACCCTAGTGGTGCCACCCCCTCCTCCCCTCCCCTATATATAGAGAGGTAGAGAGAGGGCAGCCACACCCCAAGAGCACATCTCCATGCCATGGCACCACCTCTCCTCTCCCTCGCATCCCTCTGCCTCTCCGTAGTGCTTAGGGAAGCTCTGCTGAGATTCCGCCACCACGCTGGCGCGGAGGGCTTGAGCTACTACTTCACCATCGCTCGCTGGATCAAGGAGGTGAAGGTGTCATCAAGCCGTACGTGTGTTTAATGTGGAGGTGCCGTCCGTTCGACACTTGGATCGGGAGTTCGCGGTACATATCGTGATTGGATCGCGAATACGTTTGACTACATCAACCGTGTTTCTTAACGCTTCCGCTTAGCGATCTACAAGGGTATGTAGATGCAATCTCTCCTCTCGTAGATAGTCATCTCCTAGATTGGATCTTGGATCTTCCTAGGAAATTTTTTGTTTCCCATGCAACATTCCCCAACATAGACACCATATGAAAGATGCTACAAATGTCACTCTGCCAAGTAAACAGTGTCTCGTCATAACTGACGTTTAAACTAATGTGAAGCAGTACAAGAAATAAATCATATGCAAGATGCAAACAACATCACACTACCAAGTTAAAGGTCTCTCGTCATTAGTGCCATTGCATATTCACAGCATTGCAAATTCACAGCTTATGATGTGTAAACTAAGTAGAAGGCATTTCAACAAATTAGAAGCAATGAAAGTTAGACACCATATGAAAGATGCAACGAATATCACTCTACCAAGTTAAAACTATCTCGTCATAAGTGCCATTTAACAAATTAGAAGTAGTACAAGCTAGAAAAGAATGCAAGATGTAAGGCAAACACATGATACCAGGATGGAATATGTACGAAAACAGGACGGCATGGCAGATTCACAACAGTTTGTGTAAACTAAGCAGAAGCCATTTCAACAAATATGAAGCAATGCAAGCTAGACGCCGTATGCAACATGCAAGACAATATCACCCTGCCAAGCTAGAGAAAGCACATGGGATGCCGGTTCCACCGGAAGACCGACATAAGTCCCGACCTTATTTTTCTCCTTCCTCTTTCTTAGTTGTATTGCCTTGTCAAGTCAAACCCACAAGAAAAATGAATAAAAATTCGCTTTTCAAAAATCATTGATGCAAGATGCTGACGAGCACTACTTTAATGTAAGGCGACCGCATGATAGGACGATTGAATGTGTAAGAAAAAGGACAACATTGCATATTCACAGCTATGATGTGTAAACTAAGCAGAAGGCATTTCAATAGCTACGGTTGAATGTGTAAGAAAAAGGACAGCATTACATATTCACAGCTATGTTGTGTAAACTAAGCAAAAGGACATCATTGCATATTCACAGCTAACATTGAAAGCAAGACACCATATGAAAGATGCAATGAATATCACTCTACCAAGTTAAAACTGTCTCATCATAAGTGCCATTTAAACAAATTAGAAGTAGTACAAGCTAGAAAAGAATGCGAGATGCAACCTATATCACACTCCCAAGTTAAACTTGTCTTATGGTATGTGATTGTTGCAGGTTACACAACAGTAGTACTCTGATGTAAGAACATGGTGTTATAGACAGATATTGTATGTTCTATAAATAGGAACACGTGTCTTATTCACAAGTATAATGTGTAAAGTAAGCAGATGGAATTCAACAAAATTAGAAGCAATACAAGCTAGACATCATACATAACATGCAACCACATATAACAATGCCAAGTTAGAGGGAGCACCTGTGATGGTGCACTAGGGGAGACGTGCTCATCATCAACACAACTACGTTGAGTGTCTATGCATGTGTTGTCTTGCAAATCTTCTCTGGGGGGGGGGGGAGTAGAATCGGTAGAGGCCCTCCGTTTGGAAGGAGCACCTTTATCCGCCGCATTGCTAATTTCCTTCTGCTTTATTGATTATGAATTGTCGAGTAAAACTGACAAGGAAAAGCAATAAAATTCACTCTTCAGAATTCATTCGTGCATGATACTGACAATCACTACTTTGATGTAAGGCAAACACATGATATCAGGATGGAATATGTACAAAAAACAAGATGGCATGGCATATTCACAACTATTTGTGTAAACTAAGCAGAAGCCATTTCGACAAATAAGAAGTAATGCAAGCTAGACACCACATGAAAGATACAACCAATATGACTCTGCCAAGTTAAAAGCATCCCATCATAAATGGCGTTTCAACAAATTAGAAGCAGCGCATGCTATAAATCATATGAAAGATGCAACTAATATCACACTGCATTTACTAAAGGTGTCTTGTCATATTGATTGACGCGGGATACAAAAAAACAATAGTTTTATGTAAGGGCATGCTTAATAGACAGATGTACTATGTACTAAAAACAGGAAGGCATGTCACATTAACAGGTATAATGTATAAACTAAGCAGAATAGCACATGCAATTTAACCAGATTGGAAGAATTACAATTTGGACACCATATGCAACATGCAACCACATATCACGCTGCCAAGTTAGAGCAAGCACCTACGATGTTGGTGTAGGGGAAATGTGGTAATAAACTACAGAACTACGTTCACTATCTTCATCTAGCCTTCTGTTTCTTGAGAATCATGTGGAGAGACTGACGCTGCATTCTTTAAATGAGGATCTTTTCTCACGGTATTCTAGAGGACTGATTGCCTCATTAGAAGTGGTTGACGAGGGATACACAAGAACATTAGTTTGATGTAAAAATATGGTTAATAGACAAATGTAATAGTATGTACCAAAAACAGGAAGGCATGTCATATTCAAAGGTATAATGTGTAAGCTAAGCAGGTGCAATTTAACCAGATTGGAAGCAATACAAGATATACATCCGGATGGAGTGGTGAGCATGATCATCGAGGACCTGAGAGCCTCGTGGGAGGCGGGCTGCTTCGCCACCATTGTGGCTTTTTAGTTGGCTTCCAGGTGATGCTTGTCTGTGCTGGGCTTGCCACTGGCTCGGCCAGTGCCCTGGCTAGCTATTTGTCTTCTGGTGCTCCCGGGATGGTGGTTCATGTAAAAAATATCTTTCCGTAATAAAGACCGACTTCAGCCTTTCGAATACAAGCTAGACAACATATGCAATATGCAGCCACATATGACACCGTGAAGTTAAAGCAAGCACCTGGGACTGTGGTTCATGGCGAGGGAGATCATTAACTCTAGAGCTACTTTTACCATCTCCATCTGTTGATCATCCAACCTTTTAAACATCGAAACGTGCCTTTCCTGCCAGCGAAGCAAGCAGGAGCGACTTCTCTCTTTTCTTTTGTGCTTCTGTCAAGGCAGAGTCTGAAATACCCTGGCGTAAAAACACAATAGTGAGAGTATGGGTGAAGTGTGTGCAGAACTAGTGCACTGTAAAAGTAGCAGATAGGAGGTGGCTGAAAAATAAATGATAGGAGACCTATGATAGCTCTACAACATTGCATGGCAAACAAAATTAGATTCTACTATGTATGATTTTGTAATATATGAGCATCGGGATGGCTCGGAAATGCAGGTACTCCTCCAGCACACCACCACATGTGGTCCTATCAAAATAACAGTCGACTGAAAATAAATAGGTCAGACGATATTTTATGAACCGTCCGATCTATAAGGAACAGGCAGATGGCCTTCGTCTACCTGCCACCAGTCACTGTTGACGATCTTTCTCGAACCGCCAGCGACCACCAGCCCAGACCCCTGCCTCCGCCGCCCCGCCCTCCCCTCGACCTCACACCACCGCCGTGCTTGGCAGTGCCCCCGTCCATCCCTTTAATCCCGGACGACCTCCAGATCAGGCGCCAACAGCTCCTAGGCCCCACACACCCCTAAGATAAACACCGAGGCGCAGCTTCCCCGGCGTAATAGGCGGACTAGCGCCTGTTACGCCGGGGAATGCTTCCTTTAATTGGGAATCAACTGATCAGGAATTGAAATCCAGGGGGGCAACGGACCTCTAGCTAAGGTGAAATAGTATGAGGAGAAACATTGTGCATCGCGACTTACTAGGAACATCTAGTATCAGGAAGAAGCGGTCAACTAGTGTCTTCTTTGGGATGAATACTGTGCAAGCTGACATGTAATATTTGCACGGATAAGGGAAGAGGAGTACCATTTCCGGTTGCTAGTGCTTTGTCCTCCGGATGTCGCGACGATTTTCTTGTTTTACCTGGCGAACCAATGTTTTGGAGGAGGGTCGAGCCTTGGATGAACCCATGGCAAAATTGTTGACTGTGTTTTTGTGGCCGTCTGTCGGCGGAGGGGAAGCAGATCCGAGGTGGAAAAGGACGGCATAGCGGGAACAACTCCGATGCAGTGGATGGTGGCCAAGTTGGAGCGACAGTGGTGAGGAGCAGGACGGCGTGGTTGAACTGGCTCGAGTACGGACAACTCGGCCTCGGCTTGAACTACTAGCCATGGTGGGCATTGCGGCTGCGGTGGACGACGATGTCGGGGTATCGGCTCCAGCATGATGGAGGAGGGCGGCGGTTGATGGGTGGGATGGGGTGGTGGACGGAGGACACCGGGGGTTTCGCGGCTGGTGGAGAGGTAGTTTTTGCACCCAAGGAGTACGAATGGGGAATTGGACGGGGGGAGCTAAGGGAGAAACATGTTTCGGTCTGGGACACACTTGTTTTTGGTTTTTTTAACATATGGGATGTCCTTGTTTGAAATTTGGGGAAAGTACAAACTTTGCTCCCCTCTTAATTTTCGGACCTACTGCGGGTCGGGGGTAGGATGGTAATCCCAGGTGCCCCAAATAGTGGGCGGGGTTGATTTCCGCCACGCGCATGTGTGCTTAGGCGGCCATTGTGTATGAATGTTTTTCGGAGGCGGTTACGTGGCGTCTAGATGAAGCTACAAACCTACCCCGATTTAGACCTTTGGACGTCGGGCCGGTTGGTTTCACGGGCAGAGGAATTCGTTTAATGAAGTTGCACAACAGGATGATGCTTACACTGCTCCTGATATACAAGATTCCACAAATGTTCCTAATATCTTTGCGAACCATCACATCAATGATGCTAGCGAAAATATTGCCTGTCGGGCTGTGGACATACAAGAGTTGATCAATAGGATGCCAACGTTTGAGGACATTGAGGATGAAGAAGAAGATGACACTGTGGGGAATTACAATTCAGACTGATACACATGGCGAAGATGTTGACGCTGCTCCCGCGGATGATGATTAGATTGCTTTTGTCGTATTTTCCTGTCAGAAGACGTATTTTTATCTACTATGTGAAATTGTGTTTGGTATGACAACTGAAACCTGATGAACTTGTTGTTTAGTATTTTGTTGTGAGAACATCACTTATTATGCCTGTTGATTTGTGTTTGGTGATTGTATGATGACTAAAACATGATGACATTGTTGTTTACTTGTACTCATATTTGGCTATGAAAATTGAATTTGATGACTAGTTTGCTGTTGGACTGCAATTTGCTCAACGTCTTCGAATGGCAACAAAGCTGACCCGATAGGACCTCTGCTAATTTATTTATTTGTTAGCAAAAGGGCCTCTGTTATTTATTTATTTTTTAGCAAAAGGGTTTCCCCCCCCCCCCCCGATTTCTGTCAATAGAAATCATTAGATGTTCACAACACTACGCCCAGCCTGCTAAACAAGTTTCATTTATTACCAGTTTCAACAAAGTGCTCATGTCATAGCCACTGAATACATCACAAGTGCACATCGATTTTGCCCATTATCTTAACATGCTCTTTCATCTCCTCATTGCTGTCAAGGCCGTTCAGTAGCTGTTGCTTGGCCATGATCAGAGGAACTGCATCTTTAACCTTCTGCTCCGCATCTTCCTCTTCTGCCGTTCCTTCAGTTACTTGTACAACACCCCAACCTACTGGTATTGGGATTCCTCGGCTAACCAAATAATCAGCGTAGTTGCATTCCCCCACATCAGCAACTTCCCAGAGATACAAATCACAAGAATCCTCCCTTTTCTGCACAAATCAAAGTGGAAGATCATCAACCAAACTATTAAAAAGTTCAGCAACTGAAAGCAGTAGAACAACACTTAAACATATTATTACCCCATGATTCGGGCATTTGTATAAGACTCGGCCAGGGTTGAGGATTGTGGTTGAGACGCGATGGACGACTCTGCATGATTTGCAGCAGTGGCACCTGTCGGATTTCGGGTTCTGGTAGACCCTTGAGGTTCGAACACTGGGGTGCGCGCGGAGATTTCGCCTCCTACCTGCCTGCACCCCTTCGCCTCGCTAAGATCTAAGCTATGGAAAGAACAACACAAGAGACACAGGGTTTATACTGGTTCGGGCCACCGTTGTGGTGTAATACCCTACTCCAGTGTGTGGTGTGGTGGATTGCCTCTCGGGCTGATGATGATGAACAATACAAGGAAGAACAGCCTCGCGAGGGTCTGTTCTTGGATGGGGCGATGAACTGCTGGGAGGAGTTTAGTCACCCTTCTCTCTCTCTCCTCGATTGTTGATGCCCCCCTTACTATGGTGGCTAGTCCTATTTATAGAGGCCCTGGTCCTCTTCCCAAATATCGAGCGGGAAGGGAGCCAACAATGGCGGGCTAATTTGAAGGGGGACAGCTAGTACTAGCTATCCTGACAAAAGTAGTCTTCGCCTGCACAAAGCTCTGGTGGTGACGCCGTCTTGGGCTCCACAATGACCTCCGTCTCACAGTCCTCCTGGTCTTGGTCTTGTTGCACCGAAATTGCAACCTTTGCCTGATGCCTCGGTACTCCGCGGCTGCGCTTGCTCCCTTTGCACCAAAGAGGAAAGGGGGACACTGCGCGGGCTGGCACCCGCCTGGCGCCTTTGGTCGTCATGGCTTGCGTCACGGGCACCTCATGAGGTACCCCGCCTTGATCTCTCCGCCTCCTCGCGAGCCAGCCTGATGAGGCCGTGCCTGAGGAAGCTCTGTGTCGTCCGCCCCGCGAGGCTTGGCCCCTCGCGAGGGTCTTGGGTCTGCGTTGGTGAAGATGGGCCGTGCTGGGCCCCCCTTTGAGCCACGCCGCAGGCCGCAGGAAGGCATGTCTGGGGACCCCCGTTCCCAGAACGCCGACAGTAGCCCCCGGGCCCAAGGCGCGCCCGGGCTTGGCCGTGCAGGGAGGCGAAAGGGCAAGAGCGAAGCGCCGCGGGCCCTAACAGCCTATGGTCTTGGGCGCCGCATGGAGGTTGATTGGACGTGGGCGTCTCCACTTCCCCATGGCGCCTCGGCAACTGCATGGATTGGACAAGTCCCTGCATGCAAAGCTGGTCATAATTACCTGCGATCGTGGGGGCCGTCGGTTGGCCCTCGCTAGCTATATGTACAGATCAGCGCGCGCCCTTCCAGTTCATCCCCCTTGCTTTTCCTTCTTCTTCATGGCCCCGTCGAGGAGGTTCTCGGCCGCAGAGAAGGGGAAGGCTCGCCAGGTTGAGCCTACCTCTCCCCCGCCCAAGCGCGGCTGAGGGCGCCCTCGCAAACATCCTGTGGCCGCCACGGCAGCTCCCCGCGGCCGTGGAGACGATTTCCAGCGCGGCGACAGACGGATTGTTGTGGCTGGGGGGCGCGCTCCGGTCGCGCGTCCCCCTAGGCCGCGCTTTCGCGCTGTAGAGGTGCTGCCGGAGTTCGTCGTGTGGTCGGCGGAGCCGACTAGCACCCGGCTTCCACTTCCTCGCTTCCTCCTCAGCAAGCTCTCGGCCGGCGCGCGTGGCCTGAGCCGTCGGTGCACCCTGCACTTCAAGTTTGACGGCGATGCCACCCTCTACGTGAGGGTGTTTGGGGAAGATGGTCGCCGCGCAGGGTGCTGCCCTGAGGACGACGACCGCGGCCGGGAACCCAGCTCCGGCGATGATGGAGAGGACAGCGCTCGCGTGACTGGCGGCGCTCAGGGTTCCCCAAGCTTCTCCGGTTCTTCTTCAGGCGGCGACTCTTCTAGCGGTGGCCGCGGTCAGCCTCCACGCCGTCGTGTCTGCTTGGGAGGTTGTAGCGTGTCCACCTGCCGTCGCGCCCCGGTGAAGCGTGAGAGGGAGTCTGCCTGAGCCCCGGAGGCAGCTCGAGTCTTCCCTGCAGGCCGGTGTGAGGCGAGCTGCGCCTGAGTTGTTCTTTCTTTTCCTTTTTCTGTGTAAAAAGACAGTAGTGTGGAGCCCCGCGGGGGCGTGTTTGGGTTATTGCTGTTAATCATCATTTTGCTTCCGTTATCATGCCTTCCGGCTACGTGCCTGCGCGTGGATAGTTCCCGGCCCCAGCCGTGGGGGGGCGACCGACCCAGGCCCTGTGTTCATGTCGCGGTGCCCGTGGGGCACGGACTAGAGGGGTGCTCCTGTAATGGACCCAGGTCGCGAACCCTTTGAACAACTAGGACAGGAACACTCGCGAGGGCGCTCGGCTGCCCCCCCCCTCGCGAGGCCTTGCACAAGAGAAATCGAGGCAGGAGAGTGAAAAGTCGAAGAACCACAAGCCAAAGACGGCAACAACTCCAATAAAACTTCGAATGAGAAGGAACAAGCCAACTACGGAAAGAAAATGAAAAGCCGCGTCCGGCACCTAATCTAGTCTTCGACGTCTTCTCACCAGCGCGGAGCTAAGTGCTGCCACTGGGCGTGGGAGGGAGCCCCAGGGCCTGAGGCCGGCGCTCCTGAGACTCCGGGGCGTGTACAGCCCCAACTCATTATTACGTGAGAGTGTCACGGGCGGCGAGCTTCACAGGCGTTGGCCTTCTTCACAGGCTCCAGGGCTTTTCCAAAATGCGACAGCTTCACAGGAATTCGCTTTCTTCACAGGCTCTGGGCCTTTTCCAAAACGCGACAGCTTCACAGGCATTCGCCTTCTTCACAGGCTCTGGGCCTTTTCCAAAACGCGACAGCTTCACAGGCATTCGCCTTCTTCACAGGCTCACGACAGCTTCACAGATATTCGCCTTCTTCACAGGCTCTGGGCCTTTTCCAAAACGCGACAGCTTCACAGGCATTCTCCTTCTTCACAGGCTCTGGGCCTTTTTAGGGGTAGAACCTCCGGAGGTGCTGGATGTTCCATGCGTTCTGGACCGGCACCCCCTCCTGAGTCTCCAAGCGCGCGGAGCCGAGCCTGAAAACATGAACAACTTTGAATGGGCCCTCCCACATGGGAGAGAGCTTGTGCAGCCCCTCCCTGGAGTGAACCCGCCTGAGCATGAGGTCTCCTACCTCGAGAGTTCTGGGGCGGATGTTGCGGCAGTGATATTGCCGCAGTGCTTGTTGGTACCTCGCCGCTCGCAGCGCGGCTTCTCGGCGACGTTCCTCCCCCAACACGAGGTCCATCCTGTGCATGGCGTCCTGCTGCGCCTCGTCGAACGCCAGGACCCTTGCGGAGCGACATCTGACCTCATGAGGGAGGACCGCTTCGGCTCCATAGACCAGGAAGAACGGGGTCTCTCTAGTCGGGTTGGTCGCGGTTGTGCGGATGGACCACAACACGGACTGAAGCTCATCATACCAACCTCTGCCGCAGGCCTCCAGCTTCTTCTTGAACGTCCTTGTCTTGAGGCCCCTCAGGACCTCTGTGTTGGCTCGCTCGGCCTGGCTGTTGCTTCGGGGGTGCGCCACCGAAGCGTAGCATATCTGCGTTCCAAGGTTAGCACATTATGTTTTGAAGAGGTTACTGGTGAATTGTGAACCGTTGTCCGTGATGATGCGTTTCGGCACCCCGAACCGGCTCACGATGCCCTTGATGAACTTGACCGTGGAACCCGCGGGAATGGTGCGGACAGCCTCTACTTCAGCCCACTTGGTGAACTTGTCCACGGCGACGTACATGTAGCGGTAGCCCCCTGGCGCCCGAGGAAACGGGCCCAAGATGTCTAGCCCCTAGACTGTGAATGGCCACGAAAGGGGTATAGTCTGCAGGCCTCCTGCTGGCTGATGGATCTGCTTGGCGTGGAACTGGCAGGCCTCACAAGCTTTCACTAGTTCGACAGCGTCATTGAGTGCGGTGGGACAATAAAACCCACTGCGGAACGCCTTGCCGACGAGGGTCCGTGATGATGAATGATGTCCACAGTCTCCGCCTTGTATATCTTCCAGCAGTTCCTTCCCTTGCTCCCTGGAGATGCAGCGCAGGGATACATCGTTTGGTCGCTTCCGGTAGAGCTCTCCATCCTTGATGCAGTATGCCGTGGCCTGGCGTGCCACTCGCTCCGCTTCCTCCTCCTTTTCCGGCAGGGTCCCTTGTGTTAAGTAACTCCGGAGCTCCGCGATCCAGCATCCCTCCTGAGGTTCCATCGTCAGGAGCAGGCGTGCTCCTGAGGGCAGGCCACAGGCTGGAGCTCCTGAGGCAGGTGGCTTGGGGAGCTCCTCCCGAGGCTGAGCCGTGTTTGACAATGACGTCAGGGCTGAGGGCTTGAAGAGCCGCTCCTCGAAAACGCCAGGCTCGTGAGGTAACCACCTGGACGCCCGTTTGGCGATGTCGTCGGCCTCCTGATTGGTGCCATGGGGCACATGCTGCAACTCCAACCCCCAGAACTGCTTCTCCATCCTGCGGACCTTCGCAAGGTAGGCTTCCATGTGCTCATCTTTCGGCTCGTACACCTTGTTGGAGAAATTGACAAGGAGCTGCGAATCGCCCTTGATGGTGAGGCGTTTCACCCCCAGGGCAGCTGCGGCCTTCAGGCCCGCTATTAAACCTTCATACTCCGCTATGTTGTTGGAGACCTTTTCACCTTGCTGGAAACAGAGCTGCACAGCGTAGTAGAGCTTGTCCTGAGTGGGCGATATAAGCACCGCCCTAGCCCCAGCGCCATGCCTGGAGAACGCCCCATCGAAGTACATGACCCAGCCTTCTGGCGCCTCGCTTCCCGGGGAGAGGGACCGATCCTCGTCGGCCTTGAGGCCTGGTGCCTCCGTCCATTCTGCCACAAAATCCGCCAACGATGCTCCCTTGATGACTCTAGTCGTGCTGAATTCGAGCTGAAACGCTTGCAGTTCTATGTTCCACTCAGCGACCCTTCCAGCTGAGTTGGGGCTCCTGAGCACTCTCTCCAGGGGGTATGACGAGACGACCTTGATGGGGTGACCCTGAAAATAGTGCCGCAGCTTGCGCGAGGCCACCAGTAGTGCGAGCAGGAGTTTGTGAGGCATGGGGTACCGTGCCCTCGCATCCCGCAACACCGTGCTGACGAAGTACACTTGGTGCTCAATGAGGTTGGGTGCGTCAGTGCTGGCGGCTCCCTTCGAAGACCATGGCGCCTCTTGAGGCGATGAGGCCTCCTGAGGCTGGCCATCTGGGAGAGAGGCCTCCTCCGCCTCCGGTGCACTCCTCTGCGACGGCTGATCCTCCTCAGCCGCGGTGGCGGTTTCTGTGGGCCTTCCTTGTTCCTGTTTTGCCTTGTCCCGGGCTGCTGCTGCGGTTTTGATTCGACGCTCCTCTCTAACCGCCACCAGGGCTGCGCTGGCGGAGTAGGGAGTGGCGGCGAGGTAAAGCACCAAGGGCTCTTGAGGGCGCGGAGCCACTATGACCGATGGGCTGGTCAGGTATCTCTTGAGATCCTGGAACGCCTTGTCAGCCTCTTCAGTCCACACAAAGGGCCCCTTTTTCTTCATTAGCTGGAAGAACGGCAGCGCTCGTTCCCCCAACTTGGAGATGAAGCGCCCTAGCGCGGTCACGCGCCCAGTGAGATTCGGCATTTCTCTGAGGGTCTTTGGCGGGCTCATGTCTTCCACCGCCTTGGCCTTTTCCGGGTTAGCCTCGATGCCTCGGTGGGACACGAGGAAACCCAAGAGTTTGCCCGAGGGGACTCCGAACACACACTTCTCTGGGTTGAGCCGTAGGTTCACTGCGTTGTGGCTCGCGAAGGTTTCCTCCAAGTCTTGTATCAGGGTCCTGGCCTCCCGAGACTTTACCACAATGTCATCGACGTAAGCTTCAACATTCTTTCCGAGCTGCGGGCCTAAGGTGATGTGCATCAGCTGCTGGAAGGTTGCCCCTGCGTTACGTAGCTCGAATGGCATGCATGGGTAGCAGTACACCCCACACGGGGTTAGGAAGGCTGTCTTTTCGACATCTTCTACCGCCATCTTGATCTGGTGATACCCAGAGAAGGCATCCAAGAAGCATAGCAGGTCGCATTCCGCGGTGGAATCGACGATCTGGTCGATGCGGGGGAGCGGGAACGGATCTTGCGGGCATGCTTTGTTGAGGTTGGTGAAGTCGACACACATGCGCTCCTTCCCTCCCTTCTTTGGCACAACGATAGGGTTGGCCAACCAATCCGGGTATCGGACCTCGCGAATGACCCCAGCGGCTTCTAATTTGCGGGTCTCTTGGACGATGAAGGCCTGCTTTTTTGTGGACTGCCGCCTGGCCTTCTGCTTCACAGGGCGCACATTGGGGCACACGTTGAGGTGATGCTCGATTACACTCCTAGGGATCCCTGCCAACTGATCAGGCTCCCAAGCGAATACCTTCTTGTTTGCGCGCAGGAACCCGACCAGGGCCTCCTCCTGCTCGGGTTCGAGGTTGGCGCCTATGGTGAAAGTGGCGTTGGTGGACCCGTCCTCATCGACGGGTATCTGCTTGGTTTCTGCCTTGTCTTGGGTGAACAACTGTTTCTTCTTGGCGGGTGCAGCCCCCTTGGGCTCAGGGGTCTCCAAGTCGGCGGGCTGTGCCGATGCCGCTGTCTTGAAGGCGAGCTTGAGCACCCGCAGCACGTCTCCGGTGTCCCCGTGCACGGTGAGGACACCGCTGCTCCCGGGCATCTTCATGAGGTTGTACATCGGGTGCGTCGCGGCCATGAACTGGGCCAGCGCTGGGTAGCCGAGGATGGCGTTGTAGGGGAGGCTGATGGGGGCGATGTCGAAGTCGACCAGCTCCGTGCAGAAGTTGTTGTAGGTGCTGAAGGTTACTGGGAGCCGGATCTGTCCCAAGGAGCTGGATGATCCGCCCCCAACGCCTGAGAAGGGCCAGCTGGGTTGCAGCCGTTCCAGGGGTATGAAGAGGAGGTTGAAGGCCTCGACCGAGAGCACGCTGAGGCCCGCACCGCCATCGATGAGAGTTCTGGTGATGGCCACCTGGCAGATGGTGGGGGTGCACAGCATGGGGAGCGCACTCGAGCAGGCCGAGTTGGAGGGGTGGTCCTCCGAGCTGAAGGTCAGGCCGGCCTTGGGCGCCGCCCGGTCCGGGAGAGCCCCTTGCCATGTGGAAGCGGCGCTGACCCGGCGGATGAACGGCTTGACGTGGTGACTTGTAGGCGGCGCCTGCGAGCCACCCAGGTGGGCCGCGACGACCGGGGGTGTTGGTGTAGCGCGATGGGCGGGGAAGAGGCTGCGGGGCTCTTCCCAAGAGGCCACGGAGGCTGCCGGCAGGTGGAGCAGCCATGTGCGCGGAGCGCCGGTGAGGGCCATGGTGAGTTGGCCATGACCCTATCGTCACCTCCAGCTTCGAGGAGGGCCTCCTCGCTCACCAGCAAGAAGGCCATCGGATCTGTCGCGCCGCCGTAGCGCGGCGGCGTCATTGGCTTGAACCTGTCTGGCCACCGTACCCGTTGCAGGGCTGGGGCCAGCGCTCGGAGCCCCATGGCCCCCGTGCTGGCGCCGGCGGCTGGAGCGGGCGACGCGCTACTCATTGCGAGGCAGGCCGTGGCGGTGGCGGAAGAGAAAACTCCGGTGCACCCCTACCTGGCGCGCCAAATGTCGGATTTCGGGTTCCGGTAGACCCTTGAGGTTCGAACACTGGGGTGCGCGCGGAGATTTCGCCTCCTACCTGCCTGCACCCCTTCGCCTCGCTAAGATCTAAGCTATGGAAAGAACAACACAAGAGACACAGGGTTTATACTGGTTCGGGCCACCGTTGTGGTGTAATACCTTACTCCAGTGTGTGGTGTGGTGGATTGCCTCTTGGGCTGATGATGATGAACAATACAAGGAAGAATAGCCTCGCGAGGGTCTGTTGTTGGCTAGGGCGATGAACTGCTGGGAGGAGTTCAGTCACCCTTCTCTCTCTCTCCTCGATTGTTGATGCCCCCCCTATTATGGTGGCTAGTCCTATTTATAGAGGCCCTGGTCCTCTTCCCAAATATCGAGCGGGAAGGGAGCCAACAATGGCGGGCTAATTTGAAGGGGGACAGCTAGTACTAGCTATCCTGACAAAAGTAGTCTTCGCCTGCACAAAGCTCTGGTGGTGACGCCGTCTTGGGCTCCACAATGACCTCCGTCTCACAGTCCTCCTGGTCTTGGTCTTGTTGCACCGAAATGGCAACCTTTGCCTGATGCCTCGGTACTCCGCGGCTGCGCTTGCTCCGTTTGCACCAAAGAGGAAAGGGGGACACTGCGCGGGCTGGCGCCCGCCTGGCGCCTTTGGTCGTCATGGCTTGCGTCACGGGCACCTTGTGAGGTACCCCGCCTTGATCTCTCCGCCTCCTCGCGAGCCAGCCTGATGAGGCCGTGCCTGAGGAAGCTCTGTGTCGTCCGCCCCACGAGGCTTGGCCCCTCGCGAGGGTCTTGGGTCTGCGTTGGTGAAGATGGGTCGTGCTGGGCCCCCCTTTCAGCCACGCTGCAGGCCGCAGGCAGGCAAGTCTAGGGACCCCCGTTCCCAGAACGCCGACAGCACCACACCAACGGCAGCGGGTTGCGATGAGCAACCGGCTGCGGTGCGTGTGTCGGCAGGGGTGTGATGAGACCCATAGGCGATGGTATGGGTGGCGACTTGGCGCATATCAGGTTGTTGCCTGCTAAGAGCAGTTGAATGAGCAGCCAGTGGACATGGTTGCTGCGGCCGGAGCTTCTGCTGCTAGGCAGAGTAAGTAGAGAGAGAAGCGGACATTGGATATGTCAGTTCCATTACATGCAGAGTAGCATAGAACCTTATATAGTCATAGTCTAGGTTTCGATTCAAACCAGCTATAGGAGCACGTCTCTCTTTTTTCTAAAACTCAGCAACGTATCTTTACTGGTCCACTAGCTTGTTCTCTACGCCTTCTTAAGTCTTTGATTTTCTTTTTTTTGCGAGGAAGGAAGGAGGACAAAATTGAGAGTTCGTGGGACTCGAACCGAAGACCTCTCGGTTGAAAACCAAGGGTGCTAGTCACTTATGTGGCGAACATTCCCTGGGAGTAGGATGACAAACAAACGCATTTTCCTCATAGTTTTAGTTGCGACGCTAGATCGAATGGTCGCAGTTTCGGGAATGTTATCAGGCGAACGAGCCCAATTTTTATTTTCTTCCTATATATAAAAAGTAAGCTACTTGGTGTCGGCTTAGTCAACAAACGATTGTGCCAACCTTGACCGTTGGATTGACATTCAATGTCTATCGTGTTTCTTCAGTCTTTTCTTCATCTAGCTGCCAAAGCCAAACCAGCGCTGGCGGGAGTGCCTGCTCCCGCCTCACACGACTAGTTGTATTGCCGCACATGCATCGGGGCCACATCGCAACCTAAAACTCATGCGCATCTTCCCCAGATCCTGTTCGTTCCCGTCTGAGGCCTCTTCATCATCCTCCACCTTGCTTCGCTCATCGCGGCACCGCCCTCCGGTGTGGTCAACATGGTCAACAACCGAGAGGAATAAGGAGATGACTGTACATGGTGAGGATGACAGTAGGGACCCAGTAGCACACATATTTTTTTTTCGGGACGGAGAAGGGTATCAACTGGGTTGTGCGGGAGCTTTGGCCCGTCTAGCCCAGGCTTTTATTTTATATGTTTACCACATGACTAGCCCAACTTGTTTTTTTCCTTTCTAAAAATGGCTAGCCCAGCTATTTTGTTTTTTGTAGAATAACCAACGTAGGCCTACTTGGTTTTCTATGCCCTGCTGGGCCGAAAATCTTTCAAGACGAGGAGGGATGCATTCGGGCTTGCCCAGAAAATGGGCTATAAGTAATAAGAAATGGGCTATCATTAATAACAAATGGGCTGTAAAATGAAAAAATATAGCAAATAGGCAATTAGTTCCAAAAAAACTTTTTTCTTTTGGATTTTGATATTTTCAATTTCATTGTTTTTGTGCGGGTAAAATTTCATTGGATTTAAATTAAGGTATGTTTAGTTTTTATATTAATTTGAATCTGGCTAGAAATTGCGGGTTGTATACTGTTTGGGACAGATTTGGAGGTTAACTTGTGGGTCTACTAGGTTGACGTGTACGAAAGGCTTTGTCAACTTAGTCCACAAACGATTCTAGCAGCAGTGATCGTTGGATGTTAATCCAACGGCCGTGCTGCTTCTTCAATATATGATCTTCTTGCTCCAGCCTCCCAAACCAGCGCCAGTGGGACTGCTTCTCCCGTCTCCCGTGGCCGGCTGTGCTACTGCACAAGCCGCACCGCCCCACCCTACTCCATTGCTGGCAAGACCATTCCTCTACTCACCCACACCTCCTATTATTTTCCGGCGACGGCAGCCAAACCAGTTAACCCTCGTACTCCTCTCTGCGTGGGCATCCACTACCGTGTCTTCCCCAGCTCAACGTCGTCCCCTTCCTAGGCCTCGCCGTCGTCCACCGCCTAGTGCTCTCGGCGCGACGTGGTCAACGTGGTCAACGAACGACATCCATCGGAAGTGGACTATATGTGGAGAGGCTGATAGCTGGGTCCATGACCGCAGCAAGGAAATGCCTCCTTATTACGCCCAAAATAATGATTCCTCCACCTGACAGTTGGGACCCACTGGAAGGGCCTCTGTATTTCGTGAAAAAAATGTCCCCCCGCTCATAGCTCGGACCCACCAGCAATATCTTCGCAGACAAGGAAGTGCCTCCTTATTACGCACAAAAATAATGAATACTCCTCCTGCTAGCTGGGACCCACCATAGTGGGAGGCTGACTTGTGCGCCTACTAAGTGGACGCGGATGGAGGGCTCTGTCAACTTAGTCAATATGAACTATTCTAGCTCTAGTGACTGTACGATGTCCATCCAACAGTCGTAGTGCTTCTTCAACCTCTAGTCTTATTGCTCCAGCCGCCCAAACCACCGCTGGTCGTGCTGCCAGCTCCTGCCTCCTGTGGCCGGCTGTGGTGCCGTGGAGGCCTCATCGCCCTCTACGACTCCCACCGCTGGCTAGGCCATCCCTCTACTCACCCACACCCCTTGTTATTCTGCGGCAATGATAGCCTCACACCGCAGCCTAACCAGTGAACCCTCGTACTCCACTCCCCATTGGCATCCACTACCGTGTCTTCCCCGGCTCCAAGTCGTCCCCTTTCCAGGCCTCGCCGTCATCCACCACCCTGGTGCTCTCGGCGCATCGTGGTCAACATGGTCAACGAACGACATCCATCAGAAGTGGACTGTATGTGGAGAGGCTGACAGCTGGGTCCACGGCCGCAGCAAGGAAATGCCTCCTTATTACGCACAAAATAATGATTCCTCCACCTAACAGCTAGGACCCACCGGAAGGGCCTCTATATTTTAAAACATTCCCCTCGCCGGCAGCTCGGACCCACCAACAATATCTTCGCACGCAAGGAAGTGCCTCCTTATTACGCACAAAAAATGAATACTCCCCTTGCTAGCTGGGACCCACCATAGTGGGAGGCTGACTTGTGGAGCTACTAAGTTGACGTGGACGGAGGGCTTTGCCAACTTAGTCAATATGAACGATTCTAGCTCCAGTGATCGTACGATGTCCATCCAACGGCCGTAGTACTTCTTCAACCTCTGGTCTTCTTCCTCCAGCCGCCCAAACCACCGCTGGTCGTGCCGCCTGCTCCTGCCTCCCGTGGCTGGATGTGCTGCCGTGGAGGCCTCACCACTCAACCACTCCCACCGCTGGCCAGGCCATCCCTCAACTCACCCACACCCCCTATTATTCTGCGGTGACAGCAACCTCACACCGCAGCCGAACCAGTGAACCCTCGTACTCCTCTCCGTGTGGGCATCCACTGCCACGTCTTCCCCGGCTCCACGTCGTCCCCTTCCTAGGCCTCGCCATCATCTACCGCCTTGGTGCTCTCGGCGCGGCGTGGTCAATATGGTCAAGGAACGACTTCCATCGGAAGAGTACTATACGTGGAGAGGCTGACAGTTTGGTCCACGGCCGCAACAAGGAAGTGAAACCTTATTATGCGCAAAATAGTGATTCCTCCACCTGACAGCAGGGACCCACCAGACGGGCCATCATATTTCACAAAAAAATGTTTCCCCCTGACAGCTGGGACCCACCAGCTATATCTTCGCACGGAAGGAAGTGCCTCCTTATCCTCCCTCACAGTCGGGACTCACCTGGTCGAAGCGTACGTAGCATTGCCATTCTGGTCGCAAATGTGTACATACATACTAGCCGATCGGTCTGTTTGCAGGCTCCAGCAATGACCATGGCCGAGTAAGGAAGGGCACGTGTCGTAGTAGAGGCGCAGACGTAGCATGTACATGTACGTACATGCAGGGTGCAAGAAAGTAAATACGGCCACGTACGTACATACGGGCGGGGTCTCGAACGCCTACTCGCGCATATGTATGGCCAGGGCTTGTGCGTCCTGTTCATGAGCAGCCAACCGGCTAGGTCGGAACGGAGAAATTGGGTCGTCGTGTTTATCAGCAGGCAATGGAATGCTTCGTTCATCGGGAGCCAACCAGCTTGGACGGAATAGCCGAAACGAGGCCCGACGTACCGCAGAACGGAGGAAATGACCTTGTGTTCGACCGCCTATGGTCGAAACAGGATCCTGTTCACCAGGAGGGGTGTGGCGTACCGCAAAACGGAGGAAAGGACTTGTGTTGGAGCTCTACGGTCGAAACGGGGGTCCTACTCATCGGGAGGGGTGTGGCATACCGCAAAACGGAGGAAACAGACTTCTCTTCGACCTCCTACGGTCGAAACGGGGGTCCTGTTCATCGGGAGCGGTGTGGCGTACTGCAAAATGGGACTCCATGGGCTACTGTTCATCTCCACCGCCGACCTCCTCCAGCCTCCACCTGCGACTATTCATCCACGACGTCTCCCTCCTACCTCCACCAGCTATTGTTCATCCACGGGCTCCTGTTCATCCAGCCTCCACCGCTCCTCCACCGCTCCTCCACCGGCTACTATTCAACCAGCCCTCCCCACGGGGTCCTGTTCAACTAACCCTCCACGGGCTACTGTTCAACCACCCCTCCACCAGCTACTGCTCAACCAGCCCTCCACCGGCTACTATTCAACTAGCCCTCCACCGCCTACTGTTCAACCAACCCTCTCCTCGGGGTCCTATTGAACCAGCCCTCCACGGGGTACTGTTCATCCAGCGGCAACGACCTCTAATACCACGGGATCTTGTTCATCCAACCTCCACCAGGAACTGTTCATCCAACCCCCAACAACGCTCACTGTTCATCAAGATGCAGTAGGTTCGATGGCTTCAGTTAGCAACAGTAGCGAAGGAATTGCTCGATCGGGTTCAGTTAACAGCCAGGGATCGATCGATCACTCGGGTTCAGTAATGTGTATCCTGCAGTGCAATCGCTCGGGTTTAGTAGGCTAACGCCTCGCCCGGGTTCTGTTAGAGCCCAACGCCTCACACCCACGCGCGTACGTGTACAAGAGAAACACGCATCGCTCGGCCTCGACCACCCACCGTAACCGGGAACTCCCCGATATTTTCCTCGCTCTCGCTTCTACCATGGTTTTTTCCTTCATGGACGGGGCAAAGAATGTCATGAAGCTGCATCTCCAGCCCGACCAGGAGGAAAAGCCCATTTTCTGTCATGATTTTTTGTCATATAAGTAGGAGCCCACCACATCTATGATGATACCGGGTTTTGTCTCAATTATCGTCATAGAAGTGTCATAAGCATGACAGAAAAAAATTCGTTCAGCCCAAAATGTCACGGATGTGTCTTTCTTTGTAGTGTAGCCACCTATGTAATTGTATGTTTGCCGCGTATTACACACATCTTGTTTATGTGAAACGTTTCTATTCCCTTGGCTCAACACAAACAGTTTATCGAAATGAATTGTATGCCCTCCATTACACACACCTTGATCCAGTTGAACCATTTCTGTTGCGTTGCCTAATCAAAAATAGTTCATCCGAGTGAACCGTATGCCGTATATCACACACACCTTGATCTGGCTGACCATTTCTTTTGTGTTGCCTAATCACAAACAGTTCATCCGAGTGAACTGTATGCCATATATCACACACACCTTCATCTGGTTCCCCGTTCTTTTGTTCTGCCACATCGCAAACAGTATATTGAACTAAACCGCATGCCCTCATTGCACACGCAACTAAAATCTGAACCGTGTTTGATGCATCCTTCATCGCAAACATTTTGCACCTATTTGGATGGTTTTTTACAACAACGTTTGTGATTAATGCATAGCACACAGTTTCATGAAAATGTCTCTGATCGTAGTGTCGCGTGAGCAGCATCCTGTAGTAGTGAACATATGGAAGCACACTGCACAATCATGTGAAAGAAGGCCAATAATGACATCTTATGACGCAGAATTCAAACAACTCACAAGAAGAAGGTCCAAAACAAATTTGCCAACACAGATATGAAGTCAGATATCCTCATGTGCAGTTCCACTAAGATCAAGCAATCAAGCAACGTTGTCGGTGTGACATTTTGGTTGAACTACACAAAACACTGTTAAAACAAAAGTGTTTTGTGCAGTGCACCAAAAGGTCGCAATAGCAACAAGGTGAATTAGATAGCCCTGTTTACACAGAGGTGCATAGGAAACAATTACTGGCCCATAACGGTGGATGACAAAGAAGCCCACAAAAAGAATCATCTAACTTATCTAAATGGGAAAGAAAGCAAGACAATAGCATTTCTCAAATAGTGGCATTGATTAATATTAACAAAGAGATTATATTAACAATAAAATTCGTTAAACATTTAATTTTCTTTTAACTGTGGCACTTCTTCAATTTTCCAACAGCTTTATTAGATTAACAACAGCTAAAGAGTTTCATGGGACAGTGGACGCACAAGCACCATGTGCATCTACCGATGTATAAAGGGGTGATGCACAGTCTGTCGCAACAAACAACCAAGGAGCATATTTGTGTTGGTCCCATTTTTGTTATCTTTAGACACCTTTCCCTATGTGAGGGCAGCAAATCTAGTCCTGCTCAAACTATATAGCCTTGTCCCCCACCCTCAGAAAGATCAGTTCCTTACAGATGTGTGTACTGCATTTGTCATTGTTTTCCCTTTTAGACCAACATAGGTATTTGATAGCTAGTCTGTACTACTTTCCCCCTTACTTTCCTCTTTGAACCACATCCTAGATTCATGCTATACAACTTTCCCCACTACTTTCCTGTTTGATCCAACACCTAGATTCGAGTGCAGAAGCGAAAAAATTCCACATGCAGCTAGAGCAATGATTGTGGATTAAGAAAATTATACCTTAAGGTTCTCGGGATGCGGCTAGGTGGGCGGCTGGAGGCCGACCTGCCCACACTATGTACGGTGGCAAGGAAGAAGGGGTCGGAGGCCCTCTTGCACCATCGCTGGGTGAAAGAGAACAGCGGCGCCGGCAGTGGATTCCCTCCCTCGCCGACGGCGACAGCGTTAAGCCTCCTTGCCTTCCCCGACGGACGGGATCCTGCCAGCTCTTTGACCAGCAGTGAGGGAAGAGAAAGAGAGGAGAGGCCAACGCAGTCTTGTTTAGATCTGGATAGGGTGAGAGAGTGTGTAGAGAGCAACTACAAGCACTGAGGCTCCAGCGTGTATATATATAGTGGAGAGAGAGTGTGAAGAGAGCAAACCCTAGAAAGCAAGCGCTGAGGCTGCAACGTATATAGTTGGAGTGGTTTTCTTTTTCTTTCCATAAAAATTATTTCAAATTGTGCATGAAATAGAACTCTTTATTTAACGTACTACAAGCGAAGAAAAATACTAGTAGGTAAAAGCTAATACGTGAAGAAAATTTAACACTTGAAGGAGTCAACTCGAAATTAACACTCCATGCCTCCCGATCGCACTTACTATTGTTCACGTGTGGTACACGACCCTCCGAAGCAACAGCTGAACCACACACGGTCAAAATATCAGAAAGTTGGGCTGCACCATCCTCCAATTTTAAATATTTTGGGCACTTGTATTCGGCCTAAGTCAGTGTGCGACCCTATCTTGTACTACTCCCTCTGTCTAGGTGTATAAGTCAGAAGGTGTAGTGGGACCAAGGTGCAAGTAGTTTGGGGGAGAAGGAGAAACTTGACCGGTCCTTCCTCCAATCAAGGCCCAGATTTCTCTCTCTAAATGCAACAATTAATCACATCAATTAAGAGATGCCATTTTAGCTACCATGCAGGGCCAAATATTAACTCGCATGCAAGCTAGCTTTGATTACTTGACTATCAACGCGTAGTTGTGCTCCATGCATTGGGTGTTCGGGGAGATAACAAGGAAGAGTAAGTAACGCTAGATAGCAATGAGGCTAGGAGGGGATTGAGATGCGAAGTTAATGAATGACGCCTAAACATTTTGGGAACATCTGATTTTCGTAAGATGGCTTAACACCTAGACGGAGGGAGTACTACCTCAGTCCAAGTTTTTACGCCACGTCATATATTTTTTGTCAAAGTTTGACCAATTTTTTAACTACTCACTACTTTCTGGTTAATAGGGCATAAATTTGAAATCTCATCAACCAGAATGTCTTTTGCATCTTTCTTTACCATGTTCAATAGTACAAGATACAACCCTAGTTCATCATTCTTTCTTTGGTGCTTATGTAATTCTTGAACATGTGTATCTGTGAATCGAACAATGCATTGGTTGTTTAACCTGATGGATATGAATAAAGTTATAGCCAACTTTCAAATTCAAATTCAATACAATTTTAAATAGCAACGATTTAATTAGGGTCGAAATGTGCTTTGCAGGTCGCTATGGCGCACACGGTCTGTAAAGCACCAATGTGTGTGATACACATGTACTTCCAACATGGTTTGCAGAGATGAAACATGTGCGACCATGCACACAATTGCCGTTCGCGAAGCGTGTGTGATGTCAGAAAATATCACAAATGGTGCAAGAAAACTAAATGTGTATGATAGTCACCTTATCATACATAGTTTACAATCGCGAACTATTTCAGAAGTCGTAGGCATCGTAAACTTGCATCACATAATGGCGTGTGCAATAGTTATCCCATACGACACTAGTACGATGGTCTATCATTTTGTAATCCTATCCAACACTCGTACGATGATTAGGTAATGTTCTTAATTACAGATCACATACGGTTCAGGGGAAGTGAATGTGTGTGATGATGGGGAACGTTGTAGAAAACAAAAATTTTCCTACTCGTTTCACCAAGATCCATCTAGGAGTTCATCTAGAAACAAGACATCGGATGCATCTACATACCTTTGTAGATCGCGCACGGAAGCGTTCAAAGAACGGTGATGATGTAGTCGAACACGACGTGATCCAAATCACCGATGACCAAGCGCCGAACGGACGGCACCTCCGCGTTCAACACACGTACGGGACGGGAGACGTCTCCTCCTTCTTGATCCAGCAAGGGGAGGAGGAGAGGTTGATGAAGATCCAGCAGCACGACGGCGTGGTGATGGATGCAGGGCGTCACAGTAGCAGGGCTTCGCCTATACTACGAGGGAGAGACGTAACGGGGAGAGAGGGAGGCGCCAAGGCTGAGGTATGAAGTCCTCCCCTCTCCTCAACTATATATAGGGGTGCCAAGGGGGGGCGCCGGCCCTAGTAGATGGATCTACTAGGGGGGGGGGGGCGGCCAAGGGGTGGCGGGCTTGCCCCCCAAGCAAGGGGCGCCCCCTCTAGGGTTCCCCCCCAACCCTAGGCGCATGGGCCCTTGGGGGTGGCGCCCCAGCCCACTAGGGGCTGGGTTCCCTCCCACTTCAGCCCATGGGGCCCCCGGGATAGGTGGCTCCACCCGGTGGACCCCCGGGACACTTCCGGTGGTCCCGGTACAATACCGGTGACCCCGAAACTTGTCCCGATGGCCGAAACAGCACTTCCTATATATAATTCTTTACCTCCGGACCATTTCGGAACTCCTCGTGACGTCCGGGATCTCATCCGGGACTCCGAACAATATTCGGGTTACTGCATATACATGTCTTCACAACCCTAGCGTCACCGAACCTTAAGTGTGTAGACCCTACGGGTTCGGGAGACAAGCAGACATGACCGAGACGACTCTCGGGTCAATAACCAACAGCGGGATCTGGATACCCATGTTGGCTCCCACATGCTCCACGATGATCTCATCGGATGAACCACGAGGTCAAGGATTCAATCAACCCCGTATGCAATTCCCTTTGTCAATCGATATGTTACTTGCCCGAGATTCGATCATCGGTATCCCAATACCTCATTCAATCTCGTTACCGGCAAGTCACTTTACTCGTACCGTAATGCATGATCCCGTGACCAGACACTTGGTCACTTTGAGCTCATTATGATGATGCATTACCGAGTGGGCCCAGTGATACCTCTCCGTCATACGGAGTGACAAATCCCAGTCTTGATCCATGTCAACCCAACAGACACTTTCGGAGATACCCGTAGTCTACCTTTATAGTCACCCAGTTATGTTGTGACGTTTGGTATACCCAAAGCACTCCTACGGTATCCGGGAGTTACATGATCTCATGGTCTAAGGAAAAGATACTTTGACATTGGAAAACTCTAGCAAACGAACTATACGATCTTGTGCTATGTTTAGGATTGGGTCTCGTCCATCACATCATTCTCCTAATGATGTGATCTCGTTATCAATGACATCCAATGTCCATAGTCAGGAAACCATGACTATCTGTTGATCAACGAGCTAGTCAACTAGAGGCTCACTAGGGACATGTTGGTGTCTGTTATTCACACATGTATTACAATTTCCGGATAACACAATTATAGCATGAATAAAGACAATTATCATGAACAAGGAAATATAATAATAATGCTTTTATTATTGCCTCTAGGGCATATTTCCAACATGTGATAGTCTCCTGATCGCACACTCTTGGCAATCATGAACTATTTGTGATGGTGTGCGCATTGTAAACGTTGCACCACATAATAGTGTGTGCAATGGTAATGCTAGCACACACGAATAGCAAAGATGGAGCGTTTGGGATATTTCATATATCACAAACAGTTGTGTGATGAATCGCGTTTGGGATAGATGCCCGCATCGCACATGCTTAGTTATGGAAAACATATGAATCATGGCTCCCTATCCCCGACGGTTTCTGGGTCGTGTGGGAAGGACACCCCCTTCGCCCACACTCACTAGGCGATGGTTTAAAATGCCATCACGGAAGGTCTTAAAAACCATTTGTATATCACCTCGATGTACCAGTGTAAACTCGCACTTCATCGGATCCCAACAAACACACCGCAAAAATTCATTACATCAAATATATCTCCAGGAACATCGAGGAGAACATTGTATTGAGAATTAAAAAGAGATAAGAAGCCATCTAGCTACTGCATACGGACCCGTAGGTCTGTGGTAAACTACTCACGCATCATAGGAGGAGCACCAATGAGGATGATGAACCCCTTCGTGATTGGGTTCCCCTCCAGCAAGGTGTCGGAATAGGGCTCTAGATTGGATCTCGTTATTCTGGAACTTACAACGGCTGGAATTGTTTTTCACCGACTCCCCTAGGGTTTTAGGAATATTTGGGTATTTATAGAGCTAAGACGCGGTGGAAAGGACCTCTGTGGGCCCCACCACCCATCAGGGTGCGCCAGGGGCCTCTCGTGTGCCCAGGTGGGTGCTGGACCCCATGGGCCTTCCCTCATGCACTTCGTTGGTTCCCAAGTTGTCTTCTGGGCAGAAAAAATCTCCAAAAAGTTTCACTGCCTTTGGACTCCGTTTGGCGTGGATATTCCGCGAGGTAAAAAACAAGCAAAAAACTACAATTATCACTAAGCACTATGTCAATAGGTTAGTCCCAAAAAATGATATAAAGTTGCTATAAAATGAATGTAAAACATCCAAGAATGATAATATAACAGCATGGAACAATCAAAACTTATAGATACATTGGAGATGTATCACACACCACTCAAAATGTATTCATCTCTTTTTTAAGCAATGAGATCTAACACCTTTGCAAATCCATGCTTCCCTCTACGAAGGGCTTATCTTTTACTTTTTTGTTAATTTTAGTTTTGTTGACTCAGTTTCTTATTCCAACCTACTCTTTAGTTGGCAAGCATCATGTGGTGTGGAAAGATCCAGGTGCATATGGCCATCCAAATATATTTGATCATGAAGTATTATGGTTGACAATTATCTCTATGATAAATGAGTTGGGAGGAGAAACATGAAGACCCTGTCCTTCTCTATGTTCGATGGATGCCATTCATTCTAAAAATATGATTTGAGTACTAGCAATCATAGAAGACTATATGATAATTGAGTATGTGGATCTCTTACTTAGACTTTGTTGAAAATCAGATGCATTGATATTGGTTGGTGACTAAGAACATAGGTTGTTAAGTTTCAATATAATGCATTGTTTGAACCATAACATGTGAATTGATTGCTACTTGATCATGATGAGTTTTATGAGAAAGTGTTGGTGTTTATGATGCTAGGAAAAGTGATTGAAATTGTCATTGATCAAACTTATGCACTATGCTAGCATTCACACTTCATAAATTATTTCTTTTATCATTTACCTACTCAAGGATGAATAGGAATTAAGCTTGGAGATGCTAATATGTCTCCAACATATCTATAATTTATGAAGTATTCATGCCCTGTTTACAACAATTTGATATGGTTTTGATGCACTTTTATATGATTTAAATGGAACTACCCCGGACTGGAGCTATTTTCAGCAAAACTACAAGGTGTGGTTTTTTGCACAGAAGTGAAGTTGTTGGATTGGGCTGAAAATTTACGGTGATTTTTATGGACCAAAACAGACCCCCAAAGCTTCATGGAAGGACCAGAAGATCCACAAGGACAAAACAAGCTCAGTAGGCGCGCCCTGGGGGTAGAGAGGGCCTACCGAGCTTGTCGCTTCCTCATAGCCCCCCTGATGTGAAACCGATGCCAAAAATTCCTATAAATATAGAAAACCACTAGAGAGAAACCTAGAACTCCCGCTCCGCCGCCGCAAGCCTCTGTAACGAAGTGATCTCATCTGGAGGCCTTCTCTGGCACCTTGCCGGAGGGGGAAATCATCACCAGAGGCCATCTTCATCATCCCGACGGTCTCCATGACAAAGAAGGATTAGTTCACCCTTGGGGCTGAGGGTATGTACGTGTAGCTATGTGTTTGATCTCTCTCTCTCTCTCTCGTGTTCTTGATTTGGCATGATTTTGATGTACCGTGAGCTTTGTTAATATAATTGATTATATGATGTTCTTCCCTCTCTATCTTGTTGTGATGAATTGAGTCATTCCCTTTGAGGTTTCACTATTATTGGATTGAATACTTTTTGGAATTGAGAACACTTGATGTGTGTCTTGCATGTGGATACTCGTGCTGACAATGGGGTGTTCTATTGATTCACTTGATATATGTTTTGGCAATCAACTTGCAGATTCCCGCGGTGACATTGGGGTAATCTAGGCATAGAGTTTGATGCATGTTTTTGTCCTACTTTCTCTGGTAGAAACTTTGGGGCACTCTTTGAAGTTCTTTGTGTTGGATTAAATATTATGAATCTGAAGTTATTTTGATGCATATCGTACAATTGACTCACGCATACTTGTGGTGACCTTGGAGTATCTAGGTGACGTTGGAGTTGATTGATGCGTATCATATGGTGTCAGTTTAGTACAAACTCTAGGGATTTTTGTGACACTTATAGGAATAGCTCAATAGATTGATTGCAAAGGATAACTTTTAGGTGGTTTGCTACCTACAACAATTTCATCTTATGTTCTCCACTTGATAAGAACTTTGGAGTGATTCTTTGTCACACGTTGATGGATTGTTATGTGATTCAATTATGTTAGCACTGTTGAGAAATTGCACTAGGGAAAGTATGAACCCTAGGCCTTGTTTCTAAGCATTGCAATACTGTTTCTACTCCATTTTATCACTTGCTACCTTGCTGTTTTTATATTTTTAGATTACAAAAACCTATATCTAGTATCCATACTACACTTGTATCACCATCTCTCCGCCAAACTAGTGCACCTATACAATTTACCATTGTATTGGGTGTGTTGGGGACACATGATATTTCTTGTATTTGATTGCGGGGCTGTTTGAGAGAGACCATCTTCTTCCTATGCCTCCCATGGATTGAAAAACCTTAGGTCATCCACTTGAGGGAAATATATTGCTGTCCCACAAAACTCTGCACTTGGATGCCCAAAAACGTCTACAAGAATAAAGTTGCATAGTAGTTCATTGAGTCACAAACCCTCCTGTTAGTAAGTCAAGGAACAAGCTATTCAATGCATTCATGGACATCATCATTTGTTCATTTCACTCTATGTCTATGGATATCCCTGTTGTTCCTTGTGGGACTAACCCATGTAGGTATTGAAACTGCTATAATCCAAAGGATTGGTCCCAACTCTTGATGATCTTCATCAATATTGAGCATCAACATCTACACCATCTACATGAAGTCTTCATCGACAAAACCGAAGGTTAGTTCATCCCTCATTGGGGTGATCTCACATGTAGGGGGAGCTTTGCTCTAAGACTTGAGCTAAAGCAGCTCTAATGGTGTGAACACATTAATGCTTTATGTAAAAGTGGTAACGCCACTTGTGCTTAAACAATCAGTATGACCTATGATCAAATGTTCTCATTTGGCTCCTAAGTCAACATACTCATATATAGATGACTTTGTCATCAACCGTTGCTTGATAGTTGCTAGAATTGGTTATGTATGTTTAAAATATTTCATTTGCTATCTTATTTTGTGAGCATGTTGCAATGCATATATTTCTCATTTGAGGATATCCAATTGTTGTTTCATTGATTTGGATCCTTTGGCCAATTGGATGTACAACAATGTCGAAGAACCTTCTTTAGCTATCTCTCTCAACTTGTCTCAAATTCTTTCTTACTATAACACAAACGCTTCTAACAGTGCATCGTGCGCGTTACGATTACATATCACACACGTAATGTATCATCTAACTTTGTGCCCTCTATCACACATGGTCTACATATCATCATCGTGCCCGATGGATGGCCGTCACACATGTTTGATTTTCTGGCACACGTATATATTTTATTACCATTTGCGATTTGTGCGTCGCACATAGTTTGGTTAAATGGTCTCCAATACATGTGTCGTCTTAGGACCTTCTTGCAGTAGTGTGGAATTTGGTTACAATCCTCCTGAAGGATGCTAACAAGGAACTTAGGGTTTCGATCAAGCAAACTATAGTCTATCTAATGTACAAGCATGTTGAGCACAATGATGGGCAGGAACATTCAAAGTTCTTCCGCATGAGTAACAAAAAAGGAAGCAAAACTTGGAACTATATCCTCCAGTCCCTTAAAGACAGGTGTCGGAATTGAGTAAGTTTTGCTGCATGAATTCCATAGTTGACTAACTCCATGCAGTCAACCATTGTGATCACATGTGGATATCCTCGAAGCTGAGTGGAGATCACCCCCTCATAAAGAGATAAAAGCTCATTAGTAAAAGGATCAGAGACTCCTAGTAGGGGTTTACTAAAAGCACCGAGGAAGGCTGGGTGAGATTGGGCAACACCACTTGCTCCTCCCATCCAAGCACCAACGTTAACCGAACCATCGGTGTTAACGGTCAACCAACTAGGTTCAGGCGGCCGCCAGCTTTGGTTCACCGGGTTCTTAGTCTGGCTAACAGGAATATCCAAGATGAACAATGATGCATGTAACCATTTGATCGGTTGCACAAGATCATAGCCATCTTGATCATGCTTCGATCGCTTGTGAGAGGACCAAATTAAGTGCATAATGGTGATAAAGTTGCATCTTTCATCATCAGGAACCTATGATCCAACAAGATATCTTTCGCACAAGTATCCGGGTACATACGTGGCAAGTGAAGATGAAAAGGCTCCCTTGTTGCAGACTAGAAACCCTTCACATGAGTGTAGCGGATCAATTCATGCATCAAATCCTCATCCATGGCCTGACAAATGTCATACCGGCCAAGTTGTTCTATGTGCCTAAATTTAAGCATTACCAAGTCTGGGAGGATTCAGGAAGCACCCTCGCACCTTAGGTACCACATGAAGCTTCCAAAGAGCATTCAGATGGGGAACGTTGCATGAAAATCAAAAAATTTCCTACGAATCACCCAAGATCTATCAATGAGAAGCATAACAACAATAGGGGAGAGTGTGTCCACATACCCTCATAGAACGTTAAGCATAAGTGTATATTACGTGGTTGATGTAGTCGTACTCTTCACGATCAAATCGTGATCCAATCCAATGAAGTACCATATGGACGGCACCTCCGCGTTCAGCACACGTGCGGCTCGATGACATCTCCTCCTCCTTCTTGATCCAGCAAGAAAGGGTAGAGAAGTATATGGGATCTCAACCAGCACAACGGCGTGGTGGAGATGGTGGTGTTGTAGTGCCGGCAGGGCTTCGCCAAACACTGACGAAACCAATATGAGGAGAAAACAAAGTTATGGGAGAGGTAGGGCTGCCGTCGAGGCGTGGGAATTGGTGTGTGCAGCCCCTTCCTCTCCCACACTATATATAGGAGACAAGGGGAAGGGATGGGTCGTAGCCCTATGTAGCGATCCGACCTCAAACGGTCAAATCTCTGTGCATAAGTGTCATCCCTGGATCGGTAATGCTGACACACACAGTACTTCGAAGAATTTATAACAGACTTGCAATCACACACTTATTACATCAAATAACTCATAAAAGAGTAATTATTACAATAATATGGCTTAAGGCCATCTAAATACGATAACATTGGAAGGCTTGGAAGATAAAGTGAGTCCATCAACTCCAACGGCACAGCTGAGTGCACGACAATGACCTAGCGCACCTTAGTCTTCGTCTGAAAAGTCTGCAACATAATACGTTGCAGCCAAAAACGGGTCAGCACATGGAATATGCTGGCAAAATAACACTGTAGAGCAATGAACAGGTAAATGCTATCACTACATGCATATATGGCTGGTGGAGGCTCTATGGTTAATATGTTCTTGTGAAAAGCCAAATTTTCCCTACAACAAAGGAATATATTTTGTTTAACTACCACGGTAGTTGTTAAAATTGAGAAGGTTCCTCCAACTCAATCCCAATTAAGCAGTATGAATAACCCAACAAATTAATTTAGAGTGATGAGATCAACATGATAATTCAAGAACCAGATACTGAAGATGTCCATAACCGGGGACACAACAAACCATGATTAGTTTGTACACTCTATAGAGGTTTGCGCACTTTTCCCCACAAGACTCGATCCTCCATTGGTTTTCTCGCACTACATGGTGTTTGAGAAACGGATGACCGAGACACAGTCTTTCAGAAGCATTAACTCTTTACTCTGGGTAGACAGTTACACCTACTTTCCCCTACATCTGTTAGCCTACCACTGAAAGAGGTCACGCAACATACTCAACTATGCCAGAGCCCATAGTGGCTTGTGGCTGCACACGGAAGTTTCTAGCATGAATAATCTTATGATCCCTTTGAGCCCGGGTGGCGAACCATAGGATGATTACACGGGTACTCCGGGATATCCTAGGACAACACTGGATTCTCCAGGTGCCCGCAACCAATCCACCCAGATCTGTATTTAAGTAGCCACCTTAAGTTAACCCTTAATTAACAACTCACACATCTGTCATGGATACACTCAACCGATCCACGTCTACGATCATAGCATAGCATTATAAGCATAACATAGAAGTAACTCCCAGGGTTTGATAGTAAAAGGGCCATAGGTTCTACCTCATCATCTACTTCCCAATACCCACATGTTAAGAGATCCTACCCATGCAATGTTTGAGGATTGGAACTAATGCATAAAAACTGGGTGATACAGAGGTATGATCAAAGTGTTACTTGCCTTGCTAACGATCTGGAAACCCTAAAGACTCGTAGTAGCATGTTTCGCACTCCAGAAATTCTATCGCAAACAAAAAATAGCATACATAACCAATCAAGCATAGATGCAAGGGTAAAACTCAGATAAAAAGATCCAGACTGAAAGTTCAACTGAAAAGCTTCGATTTGCAAAAAGAATCAATCGAATCGGAGCTATGGAACTAAAACTACGATCAAAAGAACTTCGAATTCAAATCTGCTTGAAACAAAAATTTAATTTGTCAAAACCATGTTCAATTTGATCAAATGGAAAGAGAACTTCATGACAAAGATTTTGGCATTGGTTTCACTGGATTTGGACGGACGGTTGAAAAGTTGTGAGGGTTTGAATATTAGGGGCTAATCTGCGTTAAAAGTATTCGTGGATAGGTCCCTGGCTGAAAATAAAGTATAATGAAAAATCTATCGGACGAACGTCCGCTAACAGAGACAAATGAACGAATTTGTTCGTTATAAGAACTAAATGAACGAACGTTCGCGGAATAGATCTAAACCGAGAAAACCGATCTATTAAAAAACCGAACGAAAAAACGGCGAACCAGGATCGTTTTATAACGATTAAACGGTGACGACGAGGTCAACGGCAGCGGCGGGATTCCGGCGAGGCGACGGGACAGTGGCGCGGCGTGGGCAGTGGCGGTAGCAGGCAGCACGGGGCGGCGGCGCTGGTGGCAGTGATGCGGGCGGCGAGGCGGGACGAGGAGGAGAGGGCGGCCTCAGGGCGGGTTATAAGGGCGGCCGGGGTGCGGCGGCTTAGGGAAGGGGCAACGCGGGCGGTGGCTCAGGATCGGACTCCATCGGAGTCCGTCGCGGTCACGGCGGGGAAGGCGGCGGCGAGCGGGCCGGCTGGGCCTCCGGCCCAGTGCGGTTCGAAAGTTTTTTTAATAATTCCGACGAAGAAAATCCTTAATAAATACAAAAAATGCCCAAAACAATTTTCGCTGTCCAGATAAAATATTTAGAACAAAGTGAACATTTTTCTAGCCTAAAAATGCATATTTTTCTAATTCAAATAAAATTGCAATAAAATCCCAAATAAAATATTTATTCGATTTTAACATTTTTCCTCGAATATTTCTTTTATTTTGGAGAATTCCTTTTATCTCCTCTCTTTTATATTTATATTGGAAATATTTCAAAGAGAAAAATATTAAAACCAAAATGATCCTCTTTTCAAATTTGAGAAAAATTCAAATATGAAAATGGTGAAATCCCCAACTCCCTCCGTGGGTCCTTGAGTTGCTTAGGATTTCTAGGATCGGAAACGAGATGCAAATAAAATATGATATGCATATGATGACCTATGTATAACATTCCAAATTGAAAATTTGGGATGTTACAAACCTACCCCCCTTAAGATGAATCTTGCCCTCGAGATTCGGGTTGGCTAGAAAATAGGTGCGAGTGGTCTTTCCGTAGGTCTTTCTCTCGTTCCCAGGTGGCTTCATCCTCAGTATGGTGGCTCCATTGAACTTTGCAAAACTTGATAACTTTGCTGCGCGTAACTTGGTTGGCAAACTCGAGAATCTTGACGGGTTTCTCCTTGTAGGTCAAATCAATATCCAACTGAATTGCATCTAGGGGCACTGTATCTCTCAGAGTGGTATCGGCCATCTTTGCGTGTCACTTCTTCAACTAGGAAACGTGAAACACATCATGAACTCCTGATAGTCCTTCGGGTAACTCCAACTTGTAGGCAACTTCTCCCATATGACCCAAAACTCGGTATGGTCCTACAAATATCGGGGCTAACTTTCCCTTAACTCCAAAACGTTTAACTCCTCGAAGAGGTGACACACGAATACATGCTCTTTCTCCGATTTCATAGACTACCTCCTTGCGTTTTGAATCCGCGTAACTCTTCTGCCTGGACTGAGCTACCTTTAGTCTGTCACGAATCAACTTAACCTTCTCTTCGGATTCTTTGATCAAATCCGGTCCAAACAACTGACGGTCTCCAACTTCATCCCACATCAATAGTGTCCTGCACCTCCTTCCATACAAGGCTTCGAAAGGGGCCATCTTCAGACTAGCTTGATAACTGTTGTTGTATGAGAATTCCGTGTACGGCAAATTATCATCCCAGATGGATCCATAATCTAGCGCACCAGCTCTCAACATGTCCTCCAAAATCTGATTGACTCTCTCGGTCTGTCCATCTGTCTACGGATGAAAGGATGTACTGAACTCTAGCCTGGTTCCCAAAGTCTGGTGCAGGTGATGCCAAAACTTCGAAGTAAACTGAGTCCCTCTATCCTATACGATGGTCCTCGGAACTCCATGCAGACATATGATCCTGGTCATATATATCTTGGCCAACTTCGCACTTGTATAGGTGGCCTTCACTGGGATAAAGTGAGCCACTTTGGTCAAACGATCCACTACTACCCAGATAGAATC